>NW_015505559.1:1096860-1117241 GCF_001515645.1 Sinocyclocheilus grahami | reverse complement strand
TCAGAGGTGAGGGGAATGATGTCTCCAGGGTGTGTCGACCAAGACACACCATTTGAGTGGGACCCAGGGTACCGGGGTGTTACCCCACTCTGAAACAAAGGGAACGAAGACAGCACGCGTAACCCTTACCTTCACAGGATTTTAGAGAAATGGGCAAAGAATCCCGTGCCCATTTACCACCTACGTGGAATTTTTAGAAAATGGGCAAAGCAACACGTGCCCATCTACCAGCTATGTGGATTTTAGAAAAATGCGCAAAGCTTCACGTGCACATTTACCACTCACGTGGATTTAGAGAAATGCGCAAAGCCTTGCTTTACGTGGACATCTTACCATATTATCTGGACTTTAAGTTCATGGAAACCCGACCATATCTGCCAGCTGGAAGCGGCCGGCTCACACATCTCAGTGGTGATGGGAGCTCTGCCTAAGACAGCCTTACACAGGAGGATCCTGGTAATGCCCCCTGTATCTCCTGTCCGTTGCCTCAGCAAGACGGAATACGCCGGTGGCCAGAAAACCCCTCGGGGCGACCAGGCACTGTAGCCCAATCCGGGTGCATGATATTTGGATCGTACTCACCCCCATGACTTCTGTACTGGAGCTCTGCTCCGAGGCTCTTATGACCGGATCATGCTGCAGGTACCTTTATACATTCTCTAAGGTTATTTTTACACATGACCACCTCGGTCTCCCATTAGTATACATGCTCTCATGATATATGGATCATACTCACCCATGAGGCTTGTTGCCGGAGCTCTGTCCGGGGATCTTTTGACCGGACCATCAGTCAGGCGGTTACTATGATCTGGCCATAGAACCACCAAAAACATCATGGGCCCAGTAGGAGACTGTTTGAAAAATTATTGTACAGCTAACCTCGGTCAGCTGGAGATGGTGGTCATATAAGGGGGAATTAACAAGAAGGGGATTCCCGAGCCGCGGGAAACCGATGGGTGTCCCTCTCCACTCGAGAAGAGACACAAACGAGAACGGAGCTTTTTCAGCGAAAAGCTCTCGCAATGCACGCAGATTGCCTCCTCGAAGACATCGCGTGCGTGCTCCTCGCCCAAACAAACAACGCATAGATCGTGTGAATCATCGGGTGTCAGGAACCGCTGGCACGGATGTACACACTTTCTAAACGCTCCGCTAGTGCTCGCCATAGTAGGAAAAGAAAATGCTCTTACTTTGCTTTTGGAATGCACGCTTCAAACAGAACGGTCAGTGAAGACGAAGAAAGTGATGATGTGCGCTACCGGCGCCTATTTTGTACTAGTTGCGACGGTAGTGACGTCATGGCTGTCGCCGGCCAAACAAGTTGGTGTTTTTTCAATGTAGGCTTCAGACACGGGTCACGACGAGGCGTTCCCCAAACTGAGCTCAGGAGAGGTCACATATTTAACCAAAAATCACAAACACGTACAAACACAGGCGATGCCAACTGTAGGACTAGTTTAGGATTAGTAGAATATTCTACACTACGTTATGTGTTAATCCTGGTTTGGTGAATAGTGACTTAATGATTTTATTTTTTAAATAATTTAAGGGATGTTCTAGTAAGTTCCATGTATGCTGTTGATTATCACAGACTTTTTTTCATAAAAAATAGTGTTTACAGTAATACACTTACAATGGAAGTCTATAGGGCAAGACATTGCACTAAAGTAAATGTTAAAGTGCATAGTGTTTCAAAAGTAAACCAAAGTTCTAAAGTTTGGAGTCAGTAAGAATTTTTTATCACTTTTTCTTACAAGGATGTATTCAATTGAACAACAGTGACAGTAAAGATTTTAAAATGATTACAAAATATTTTCATTTCAGTCTGAATGAATGAATGGATGAATGAAAAAATTAATTAAAATTAATGAATTAATAAATTCTGTTCTTTCTATTTATTAAAAAAATTCTGGGGAGAAATGCATCATGGATCCCAACCATGATAAATAAATACTAAGCAGCATAGCTATTTTCAACATTAATAACAATAAGACATGTTTCTTAAGTATCATATTATTATGATTTCTGAAGAATCATGTGACATTGAAGTCTGGAGTAATGATGCTGAAAATTCAGCTTTGCATCACAGGAATAAATTATATTTTAAAATACAGGTGCATCTCAATAAATTAAAATGTCGCGGAAAAGTTCCTTTATTTCAGTCATTCAACTCAAATTGTGAAACTTGTGTATTAAATAAATTCAGTGCACACAGACTGAAGTAGTTTAAGTATTTGGTTCTTTTAATATTGATGATTTTGGCTCACATTTAACAAAAACCCACCAATTCACTATCTCAACAAATTAGAATATGGTGACATGCCAATCAGCTAATCAACTCAAAACACCTGCAAAGGTTTCCTAAGTGAACTTCACGAGGAATGGACTGAGGCTGGGGTCAAGGCATCAAGAGCGACCACACACAGACGTGTCAAGGAATTTGGCTACAGTTGTCGTATTCCTCTTGTTAAGCCACTCCTGAACCAAAGACAACGTCAGAGGCAAGTGGAAGGGTGGAGAAGCTTATAGCCCAAGTTGCTTGAAGTCCAGTGTTAAGTTTCCACAGTCTGTGATGATTTGGGGTGCATTGTCATCTGCTGGTGTTGGTCCATTGTATTTTTTGAAAACCAACATCACTGCACCCGTTTACCAAGAAATTTTGGAGCACTTCATGCTTCCTTCTGCTGACCAGCTTTTTGAAGATGCTGATTTAATTTTCCAGCAGGATTTGGCACCTGCCCACACTGCCAAAAGCACCAAAAGTTGGTTAAATGACCATGGTGTTGGTGTGCTTGACTGGCCAGCAAACTCACCAGACCTGAACCTCATAGAGAATCTATGGGGTATTGTCAAGAGGAAAATGAGAAACAAGAGACCAAAAAATGCAGATGAGCTGAAGGCCACTGTCAAAGAAACCTGGGCTTCCATACCACCTCAGCAGTGCCACAAACTGATCACCTCCATGCCACACCGAACTGAGGCAGTCCTACAGTTGGCATCGCCTGTGTTTGTACGTGTTTGTGATTTTTGGTTAAATATGTGACCTCTCCTGAGCTCAGTTTGGTTGTTTAGGGATATTAGCCCTCATTGAGAAAAACCCTAATGAATGCTTCACCATGTCAACACGGTAAGCTGAAGTTCCTTTCAATGATTCTGGGGGTCAGAGGTCAATATGAAGTGGTTGCTAGGCAAACGGTTTGGGAGGAGGTAAACAATCATGTATTGCCTGCTTTTGCTTTCCAGGAAAAAAGGATAATAGGTCACTACTTGTCTTAACCTGTGATAGATGTTCCCCCATGTCACAAAGTTTCACAAAGAATAGATTGTTTGGTTTTATTTAGGTCCGAGGCATGACTATGCTTTTTCTTAAAATGTCCTTCATCTGTCCCTGTGTTTGTTATAAATGAATCCTGAGGTATTTTTTAACATTCATTGGTCTCTTCCTGGTGTGATAGATGGAGGGGTCACTAGACCTGAGATCAGAGCATAAGCCTCTTTGATTTCTAATTTTTGCTGCTGCAGCTACAGCTGTGATGGGTCTTATGTTATGTAACCGCAGCGCTGCATGACTCACCAGTCTTAACCTTGTACAAGGTGGAGATTTCTCCAAATTCACAGAAACTATGCTGATATTGAGCTCCTTGCAATTTAAGATTTAATCAAACGGCTTAAATGCAGGGGTGACATAATTTATCATCACTTATTCTCAATTTAATTCCATCCTCAATAGGCTGTGATTATTACATACATGTGCCATATTCAGGTGTATAAATTAAACAAAACTGAAACTTTGTTCACTAAACATTTTGTCATTAAAATAATGACAAAATGTAATTACCAATTGTATGAAGAGGTAATTATTTTTTTATTTGATTAGATTTTTTTATATTCCATTTTAATTTTAATTCTAGTTAAAGTTTAAGTAATTGTGTTGTGTTATTTTGATACACCAAGTTAAATATTGCCTTAAAGGGGTCATATGATGATAAAGAAGATCTGTAAAGTTGCGAAGACTAAAGTCTCAAATCCAAAGAGATATTCTTTATAAAAGTTAAGAGTCAGCCACACCTATCTAAAATGGCTCGTTCTAACACGCCCCCACATATCTACGTCACGATGTGGGAAGATTTGCATAACGCCGCCCAAATGTTCACGCAAAGAAAGAAGGCGTAACTTTTATTCTCGCTGTAGTATTGTTGTTGCCGCCGCCATGTCGTGAAGGCGCTGTGTGTTTCGTTGTGAAAGTGAAACTACTTTGTTTGGCCTTCCAAAAGAGGACGATATCTGCTTCGTCATGCCTGGAGCTGATCCGTGCTGGTCGCTGAGGAAATACAACAACTTTGCGCTGTGGATCGCCGGATCGGCTTTCACCGTGGACGAAGCGGAGTCCAGCCCGGGGTCGTCACATGTGGCTCCAAACGCTCCTTCGTGGAATCCGCCGGCCGCGCCATTCTCAAGCCCCCGGCCTCTGCTCACTCTAGGCCGCCGCCGCTCACTCTAGGCCACCGTGTGTGACGCTGTGTTTCGTTGTGAAAGCGAAACTACATTGTTTGGCCTTCCAAAAATGGACACGACTAGAAATCAGTGGTTAAGTTGTATTTACAACACTGTTCCAGAACACTTCAACCCAAATATTAAAATGTGTGCAGCACATTTTATGGAGGACCGTTTCCTGATCCTGGTAGAGTAGACTACAATGCCGGCTGTTCTGACTCACAGACTGTAAGTACGTTTTTTATATTTAAAGAGTTTTTATATTTAATATTTTTTATATTTAAAGCAAGTTTTTTGAGCAGTGTAGAGTAGGGCTTGTTGTTTGTCATTTCTCCGATCACAAATGCAGACATGGTTTTATGTTTACGCGGCGAGATGCAACGCAACGCGTAAAAAGACAGTATAAGTCATTATAATCCATAATTATGTCCCCACTGGATGCAACGAATGCCTCATTTATAAGGGGTTTTCATGTTTTTGAATCATTGCTCCGGCCTGACAGGGCATCATCACAGTATGGTAGGGGCCTGCCTGCCTGTCAATGTGTGTATTTTTTCTATTCTATCTGTTTTCTTTTTATTTATTATATAAAAAAACAACAACAACAAAATAAAATCCCTTGCTACGTGTACTGCGTTAAGCTAACTGAGACTTGTTATAGTACTTGCATATCATTGCTCTCTTGTTGATTTTGATTGCTTCCGTTGTCCTCATTTGTAAGTCGCTTTGGATAAAAGCATCTAGGGATGTAACGATTAACCGCGAGCCGGTTGAAAATCTAATTAAATATGTGAAGATTCAATTGGTTGAGATGCTAAACAAATCGCGATTCAATTAGGGGTAGGAGTTTATATGAATGTACTGTATGTCTGAGGGGAACTTGCTGTCTTTCGATGGTATTTTTTCTTTTCATCTTGCCTCTGTATAATGCATATTAAAGTTCATAAGTGCAGCACTGCTTTGTTTACAGCAGAAACCAAGGAAACACGTTAAGCGCCACCTGCTGGCAGTGAGTGAATCTGCGTCTCATTCAGTTCATCTGCTGTTTCTGTTTCATGCAGATATTTTTTTTATGCATAGTTTTACAAAACTGAAGTCAAACCATTCTGTTTTTGCTTCAAATTTCGAAATTATACAATGTAATTTACACTGAACACTTTTGATTTTGCCCTCATTTTTCATGAGCTGAACTCAAAGATCTAAGACTTTTTCTATGTACACAAAAGGCCTATTTCTCTCAAATAACATTCAATTCACGGGCAACAGCTCTGGTGGACATTCCTGCAGTCAGCATGCCAATTGCATCAAAACTCCCTCAAAACTTGCAACATCTTTGGCATTGTGCTGTGTGATAAAACTGCACATTTTAGAGTGGCCTTTTATTGTGGCCAGCCTAAGGCACACCTGTGCAATAATCATGCTGTCTAATCAGCATCTTGATATGCCACACCTGTGAGGTGGATGGATTATCTCGGCAAAGGAGAAGTGCTCACTAACACAGATTTAGTCAGATTTGTGATCAATATTTGAGAGAAATAGGCCTTTTTTGTACATAGAAAAAGTCTTAGATCTTTGAGTTCAGCTCATGAAAAATGGGGGCGTTTATAATAGTGTTCAGTGTAGATTAAAAACTGCTCATGTTGCATGTATGCAGCATCTTGACTTGATTAAAATGCAGTGGTTGCCTCTAATTTAAAATGGAAAGAGCACAGACAAAGCCTTAGTTTGTTTATATGAAGAGATTTATTTTATTTGTGTTACTTATTTATTTGATTTGGGGCTTGTTTAAAAATTTCAATTTAGTTTTGTTATTTACATTTACATTATATTTAAATTTTGTTATTTAGCAAATGCTTTTATCCAAAGTGACTAACAAATGAGGACAATAGAAGCAATCAAAACCAACAAAAGAGCAATAATTTAAAAGTGCTATATTAGTATATTATTATAGTGTTATATTTCAATTTCACAAAGAAACGTACAGTATTTTGTCCAAGCAATAATAAAAGGACACTTTTAATTTATAATTTGTCTTAAAAAACTGTTAATCGAATCGGGAAATCAAAATCGTGAATTGAATCGAATCGTGAGTTGAGTGAATCGTTACATCCCTACGTCTGCTAAATGATTAATGTAAATGTAAATGTATTTGCATTCCTCTCCACACCCTGTTTGCACAGACATGATACGTCATCAGCGCGTTCGTTCTACTATTGCAGACCGAGCGAGAATGGAAGGTATTATTATTGTAATATTATGCGCTTTGTACTGTAATGTTTTCTCACCGGTGAATGAGACATAAGGTAATCTGACAGCGTTGCATTCAACCCTCCACCAACACCATCTCTCATCGCTTAGTCGCCAGTTAATCTCTGGTCTGCCTGTGCGCGTTCATGTGTTTTGGAGTAGGTGTGGCTTTGGAGAGTAATTTGCAGGGAGGGTGGGATCTTATGCTTTCAAAGCTAACTTGCTATTTCTAGCCTCGCCGATATTGCCTACACTACCTGCTAATTTTCAGTCTGTTATTACAGTATCTTTTAACTAATAGAAGCAAATAAAATAAGAAGTTTATTTCACCTAAAGTTTTTGACCTAACAGGCTGTGACTGCAACAAATTTGTTAGTTTCCTACTTTTTATTTTTGAGGCATTGATTGCACTGCTTAGCTCCGCCCACAGCGAAATGTGATTGGTCCAAAATCTGTCTCCACACAGCATTTTGTGGACCATCTATAATTATTTATTTTGCCAGTTTGAAGTAATTCATATTGGTGAGAAGTTCTCAATGGTGAACGTAGTCCCACAGCCCCAGCTGAAACTTGTTTCTTAAATTACTCATACCGCCTGCGGCTGTCACAGCAGAGCAAACTTTGCTCCTGTGGGTTGATGTAAGATTTGTGTGTCTCTTCAGCCCATGTCTGTCAAGTTTGATGAAATATTGTGAATGTTACACTCTCTGCGTCAGCACTGGATCACCATGAGAACTCTATTTGGAGCTCAGATGTGGTGTAAAGGGCCCATTGATCTCAAGGTGTTGTATTACCGAGACAGCAGAGAAGTCTGAAGTCATAAGAAGATTTATGTTGCAATCTAAATGAGAGGATAGTGTTGAAATTGAATAGTGTCACTTCAGTGGATTATTAAAGTAAATTTCTCACTGTAAGAATATTTACTTATGTCTATATGTCTGTGGGCCCAATAGGAGTTTTACTGCAAAGTTTAGTGACCTTTATTCTGTAATGTTGGTTTTGTAAATTCTTAATGTATTGTAATTTCTTCTGTGTGCAGCGGCCCCATGCTGAGTGCTTCAGTCCATTTGTTATAACTGCCCTTTCTGCATTTGTTTTACACTGCAGTTAGTTTGCTAATGGGTAAAATGTAAAGCATGGAAATTGAAGTAATGCATTTGACTGTCAGATGATAATATTCTGGTTTGTTTTGTGTGCAGGTGTAGATCCATCTCTGCAGATAGAACATAGGATCCAAACGTCGTCACAGGTGGCCCCTCCAGGCTCCAAACAGAACAAGCCCCGGGTGGCAAACTCAAGGGATGAGCGCTTCAGATCAGGTAGGAACATTTATCTGCTAAACTCTGTAATCATGAGGCACAGATACCAATTTAGTGGTGCTGGCAACACATCCCCTTGTGAAAAAGAAGAACATGCTTATAAAAAGAGCATTTAATATATGAAAATAATATATTTCTAAAAGAATATACCTACATGTGAACTGAACTATCTCTGTCCTCATAGACCTTCATACAGAAGCAGTACAAGCAGCCTTGGCAAAGTATAAAGAGAGAAAGATGCCAATGCCCTCTAAGAGACGCTCTGTTCTAGTACAGTCTTCAGTTGAAGCGTGCACTCCCCCAGGTAAACACACACACACACACCACAGACACGAACAGAGCTAGGAGTGGAAGGATTCTTTACAATTTTATGGGAGCACTTTCTATGAAGGCTATAGCAGAAAATATTTCGGAAGTGTTTTTTTTACTTTATATTTAAATTTTTCAGCTGACAGCAGTTGACAATGTGCATTTCAGTCCTTGATAGTATCAATATGTTTTGATCTTCTGAGCCTTGAGAGAACAATGCGTAGTTTTCTGAATAATAGGCTCATTATTTACACAAAGAGAATGGCTCCTGACCACTCAGTTCCCAGACCACCTTCCCACACGCCTGTATATGGAGATGGTTAACAAAGTTCCAGCTTTATTGACCCACTGGCTGCATATTTAGTTATCACATTTAGTTAACACACAAACTTTAGCTAATCCAAAATGGATTAAAATGTACAGTTTGTCTGCTACATTGGTGCTGCTGGCATGAGCGAAGCCTTCTGCTGAAACATATTCAGATTTACAGGTATTAGGATACATGCTGCTCCTGCAAGGTGAAGTGGAAAGAACCCTGTAGTAGATCTGGACATGTGGTGCTGGGGAGGAAGAGGGCTAAAGAAAATAGGTCAGAAATAAATATGGTTGCATATATACGAAAGAGAGATTGTTTGGCTTGGGCTTGTGTAGTTGTGGGCTTGGAAGAACCAATCAGCAAATTTTCATACCTATTGGTTATTTAGTGCTGTATCTGTGTTGGTGTTATTAAAACAATAAGACTATATTTGGCCTTGACTTCTTTATGATTACACATTATTACAACCTGTGGTCAGAGAAGCTCGTCTCCTCATATTTGTGTAACGTCTTTGCTTTGTCCGTCAATTTGGATTACGTTTTTGTCTCTCCCTTTATGTTTAGCGTTAATGAGTTTCTGAGTCTTGGTGTCCTTAAGCACTCTTCTGTCCTTCTTCGGTTAGAATGATGAAGTCAGTGAAAGGTCAGCGGGATTAAAGGTTCAAGGGTGGGGTCAGATCAGCATAACGGGCCCATTCAGGGTCGCCCCCTGTGGGAATTGGTCATGGTCCGCTAATTCTTTTGTGCCCTGGACGCAGTAATGCGCACACACACATAAAGTGGCTAAGCTGTCTGACTGCCCCGACGGAGATGATCTGATAACCCATCTGGCCTGTCAGATACCCCTCTTACCCTATGCCCCATAACCTCTCACCTCATTCTTGACCCAAAAGGGTAAAAAATAAGCCATTATTTACTTTATTGATGACAGACTTAAATGACTTGTGCCTTATATAAGTCTTCTAAATAGCATTGTGTGACGAACAAATCAAATTTTAAGCCATTAATAGCTATAAATTGCTATAAATGCTAAGAAATCTTACCCTTCAATCCTACTCTTCACAAATCTTATTTTCATCTCCATATAATCAAACATTTCCTCTTGCGATCAGTCATGTGACATGCGAGAACCAATGGAGTTTGGTATCACTGACATCAAACCTAGCAAACCTCTATATTCTATAGCAACAGAGCAGCTTTATTACAGTGTGACTGATTCGATTTAACTTCTGTCTGGATCTGAACAGCTTGGAAAATGCTGTCTGACCCACTTTCTTGGCCATTTTTGATGTTGTCTCTCATCTTATACGGTTGTACATTCATTATCCTGTTAGCTCCTGATCTGTTGAGTCCTCTGAAGCTATGCTGTTTGTCCTCTGGATGTGACCTCATACTCTGTTCTGGTGGAGTGACTGATAAAGACGTTTTAGAAGAATTATTTCTGTTTTAAAGGTCAGGTTTTCAGTACAGCAGTTGTTAAAGTCTTAAGTCTTCGTTCTGTCTTCTCTTGACACACCTACTCATTCCAGTTCATTTCTGCCTCATTCTTTCTCCTCGTCGTCATTCTCAATTTCTCTCTCATATCACTTCTCTTCTCCCATGACTCTATTTCATGCCTATTGTCTCTGCCTCTCTCTTTCTATCTTACTCTTTCTACATCTGTGTCAAGGTTACTCTCGGAGTGCCTGAGGACATGAAGTGGGAATAGAATTACAATAGTTCTCACAATAATGAGCCTAGTTTTTTTTTTGCTAGCTGCTTATAAATTATTAGACATGCAGAAATTTTAAGAGCAATTCAGATCACATCTAAACAAAAATCCCTAAATCTGACCAATAATAGTGATATAGTGAATAATGGTAATAGTTTGATTAAAAAAATTATTTCATTCCAGTTCATTTCTGCCTCATTCTTTCTCCTCGTCGTCATTCTCAATTTCTCTCTCATATCACTTCTCTTCTCCCATGACTCTATTTCATGCCTATTGTCTCTGCCTCTCTCTTTCTATCTTACTCTTTCTACATCTGTGTCAAGGTTACTCTCGGAGTGCCTGAGGACATGAAGTGGGAATAGAATTACAATAGTTCTCACAATAATGAGCCTAGTTTTTTTTTGCTAGCTGCTTATAAATTATTAGACATGCAGACATTTTAAGAGCAATTCGGATCACATCTAAACAAAAATCCCTAAATCTGAACAATAATAGTGATATAGTGAATAATGGTAATAGTTTGATTTAAAAAAAATAAATAAAAACAATAATATTGTGAAATTTTATAATAACTGTTCTATTTTAATATATTTTCAAATGTTATTGATTTCTGTGTTGCAAAGCTTCATTATTCCCGTTTTCAGTGTCACGTGATCCTTCAGAAATCATTATAATATACTGATTTGCTGTACAAGAAACATGTCTTGCTGTTATTATCAATGCTGAAAACAGCTGAGCTGTGCATGTTTTTGTGCAAACATTATTTTCAGGATTTTATGATGAAAAATTTCAAAAGCATTTACTTAAACTAGAAATCTGTTGTAACTTTAAAAAAAAAAGTTTTTACTTGATCACTTGATCAATTTAATGCATCCTTGCTGAATAAATATATTAATTTCATTAAAAAAAATTATATTTTTGTTTGTAGCGTAGCGTATTTTACAGAATTTTGAGTACATTTTGTATATATTGATATTTATATTATTGAATATTGGTCTTGGTCCACCTTGTTCTCTAAATTAGCATCCTCATTAGTCATTTCAGTTTCAAAATGTATACAATTTCTAAACGTTTCTACTCGAACAAATGCTAAGCTTCGGGGTTTGTTGAGGGTTCAGGACTGTTTTGAACTAATAATAACAGGTATCAGGCACCCTTCAGTGCAAGTAGATTATAATTTTCATAAGAATGCTGTTTTGAAGAGATACATTAGACTAATGCCTTTCACATTTAATGCATGACTGTTTTTTGCTTAGTGTCTGTCTCCTAATCTGCTGGACACACTCCATAGTAACTGCTCCCTGTAATTGCACAATTAATGTTAAATGAATCTGCTACCACCTACAGGCTTCTTGTCAGTCAATCTAGCTCTCCTTTGTCTTTTACGCTTTCCTTTTGTCCCTTCTTTTCTCTGTTAAATTCTGTGTGTGTTTAAGCTGTTTGATGATGAAAAAATACAATAAATATCGAAAAAGTAAGTGCTGAAATGGGTTGTGCAATTTTGTGAGATGTTGTTTAAAAGAAAAAGTATTACATGCGTATTAAACTTCATTATGTAACTCAATTAATGTTAAATGAATCTGCTACCACCTACAGGCTTCTTGTCAGTCAATCTCGCTCTCCTTTGTCTTTTACGCTTTCCTTTTGTCCCTTCTTTTCTCTGTTAAATTCTGTGTGTGTTTAAGCTGTTTGATGATGAAAAAATACAATAAATATCGAAAAAGTAAGTGCTGAAATGGGTTGTGCAATTTTGTGAGATGTTGTTTAAAAGAAAAAGTATTAAATGCGTATTAAACTTGTGTTTTTGTTACAAACATGATTGGCACCTTAAAGTGTGTGATTTGTTCATTAGTGGTAATAACCTAACGATCATTAGAGTTTACTTTTCTGATGGAGTTAATTGATCATGAATTCTCACTGTTGTTACACTTTTTAAATCCCAGCAGAAGATGCCTTATGCGTGATGAAAAACTACAGATGGTTTAGCTATGTGACATATTTTATCCATTAATTGGCGGACACCTGTTATTTTCTATGGCATTACGTTTATAATGTATTTATAATTGGGAAAATGGTGTGTGTTACCGTAACTGCAGGCCTCACATGCTTCGTTTCTGACCACATGAGCATTACATCAGATGTATTTTCCAGCTTAACCTGCCGGCAGTTCTCATCAAAGTGATATTTTAGTCTGGACTGAGAACAAACGCTTTTTGCTTTCTCTTCCACGATGATCATATATTAGTCCTGCTGACGTTTATGATGGAAGCTTTGAATGGCTTTTATTTTTTCATAAAGACATTTTACAGTACAGTGGTTCCCAAAAAGTATTTTTTTTTAAAAAAAAGAAGATTTTTAACTCTGAAATGATAAAACAATAAATATACTGTTCAAAATGATGATGGATGGAAATTAATGTGACATTGGTTATGAAATTTTAGTGGATCATGTTGATGTGTTTACTTGAGGAGAACTTGACTTCATGCATCCATTAAAAATCACCAAAACACCAGCTGACTCAAAGATACTGAGCAAAAAAATCATCCTAACTTTGAGTGCCGATGACACTTGACATTTTGTGTTTAATGAAGTGACATTCAGACATTTTTAAGTGTGATTCAGGAATCCATTGTATAGGATGTTAGTTTCATATCTTAATTTCTGAGAGTGTGGGGTGAAGAAAGGCAGATTTTCAGATGTGTTAGATGAAGGGTAATAACTAGAGTTATGTAATGCATTGATTGTTTGAGGTCTTAAAGCTCTGAAGTGATAATCAGACTCTGACATGTTATCCAACTAAGTCAGTCTCCATGTAATGCCTTTTTTTATATTTCCATATTGGTTAACTTATAATGTGAGGTTCAAAGATCTGCATAATCTAGATTCAAAACCAACTTTAAAAGAAATTGAGAGTTTTAGCAGAGCAGTATTTTCTTGTGTTTTCAAGAGCTGCTGAATGTTGATCGCAGTATATATGATATATATATATATATATATATATATATATATACTGTTATTTATGTACTAAAAGATGTAATTAAAGTTTTCATTACTATTTTGAATGTGTTTTTGTACTTATACTTCATTTAAACATTTTTTTAAATATTTATTTCAGTTAGTTTTCATCTAATATTTACATTTTATTTAATTTCAGATTGTCTTAATTACAGAATTTAACAGTTTGAGTTAACTAGTTTCCTCCAGTTTAGCTGTGGCATCCAATTTTTTCTTTTTGTTTGTGGACCCCTAATCTTGAAACTGATAATCTACCATATGATCAGACTTACAATTTCACATGTAAGTTATTGTAAACTTGCATTAAAGTATAGACCAAAATGACAATTTGACCTGGGCTAGTAAGTGACCACCCAGAACATCCTAACAACTACATACATGGCTTCATTAAATAATTGTTTAAAAAATAAGACTAAATACCTTTTTTAGGTTAATTTTATCCATTTTAATTTCAAATACTTTCACAGTTTCATAAATGTGACCCTGGACACAAAACTTGATTTATACTGAATAAATAAGCTTTCCATTGACGTATGGATTGTTAGGATAGGACAATATTTGGCCGAGATACAACTATTTGAAAATCTGGAATCTGAGGGTGCAAAAAAAAAAATCTAAATATTGAGAAAATCGCCTTTAAAGTTATCCAAATGAAGTTCTTAGCAATGCATATTACTAATCAAAAATGAAGTTTTAATATATTTACAGTAGGAAATTTACTAAATATCTTCATGGAACATGATCTTTACTTAATATCCTAATGATTTTTGGCATAAAAGAAAAATCGATCATTTTGACCCATACAATGTATTTTTGGCTATTGCTACAAATATACCCCAGCGACTTAAGAGTGGTTTTGGTGCTCCAGGGTCACAAATCACTGTTTTATAAAATCTCTCTTTCACTAATCACATAAAACATAACATATACACTTTTAAAATTTTGTTTTAATGACAGAGTGCTGATTTTGAAGTAAAACTGTTCCACCTAACCATTAGTCCTCTTGTTCTTGACTTCCCAGACACCTCCTCTGCATCAGAAGACGAGGGCTCGCTGCGCCGGCAGGGCCGGATCGCCTCCTCGTCTCCATACCAGGCGCATCCCAGTGTAGAGCACTGGTTTAACAGAGTCATCCAGGGCTCCTCCACCTCATCGTCCGCATCTTCCACCTCCTCCCACCCCGGAGGAAGACCCCACCATGCCACAAACGCCACCTCTGCTTCAGCTGCAACCGTACTGGCCGACCTCATGGCTCACACACAGCTAGGTCAGTTCTCACTCCAACTAACCTCTCTTCATGTCTTCAGAACAGACCTACCCTCTGGCTTCATCCACTCTGTTTTTAGATTTATATGTCTTCTAAAACTCAGATGCAGGTTAGGGCCCTGCTGAAAAGAAAGAGCAAAATGTGTGCTGCTGAAAGAAATAGTCCACCTAAAAAGGAAAATTCTGTCATATTTACTCTATATTACATATTTACTAGATTCAAACTCCAAAATAACAAAACAGCACTATAAAGTGCCCTATATTTAAAGTCTTCTGAAGCCATACAGTAGCTTTGTGTGAGGAAAAGATAAATAAAGGCTTACATTTTGGTCTATTCCTGACACAAAGCTGTCATATGAATTCAGCAGCCATAATATTCTTCCAAATTGTTTTGTTCTATTCCTTTTTTATGTTCTATGGAAGAGAGAAAGAAAGTCTTACAAGTTTGGAACAATAGTGGTTAAATTATGACAGGCTTTTAATTTCTGGGTGAACTCTTCCTTTAAATTGGATTAACCAACATTTCTTCCGTGGTCAGCCTACACTACTGTTTAAATGTTGGGGTGGAAAAGATTTTGTTGCTTTGTTTGTTTTTAAAAATAAATGTATAATTTTTTTTTTCCCGAAAGATCACATTACATTGATAAAAAGTGACAGTAAAGACATTTGTGATGTTACAGTATCACAATATCACGTTTCTAGTAGAATAGTAAGCAACATAACGGTTTTCAACATTGATAATAATCAGAAATGTTTCTTGAGCTGCAAATCAGCATATTACAATGATTTCTGAATGATCATGTGACACTGTCACAAGTCTGAACTCCGGTGAGTAATGATGCTGAAAATTCAGCTCTGACATCACATGAATAAATTACAATTTAAAAAAATATTCAGTTGGATCACAGTTATTTTAAATTGTAGTAATATGTCACAATTAGTTTTTACTGTATTTTTGATCAAATAAATACAGCCTTTAAAAAAATCATTAAAAAAAATCTTCCTGACCTCAAACTTCTGAACAGTAGTGGACTTAACAAGTGAAGTCTGCTGTTGAACTGCTTGGCTACTGTCTGTTGGCCCGCTAGCTAGACCAGCACCAAAACCAAAAACTGAAAATTCATGCTGGTCTTTTTAGCAGGGTGACTGGAATTGTGTACTGATCTCAGTCCTGGAGCTCTGATTTTGATAACCCTGTCTTACTCCTAAGTGCAAAATCATCAGCATGCTTTGCAATGTTTCTGTTACAGCTCATACCTTAAAAACTTTTTTTTGCATGACATGCTTACACACTGCTTATGTTTACAGCACATGGAGCACTTTACTACTCTGCTGCTGCCCACGGCGATGATAAAAGCATGGTTTTTAATGTCCTGGCTGCATGCTTGCATGGTGCATGGTTGGTTTTTAACTTCTTATTTTTTTCCGCTGAGATGGCATATCTTTAGGGTCCTGAAGCCAATCTGCGCAGATAAAGCCAGCATTGGCCTTGTTAGTTTGACAGGCAAACAAAAGATCTGAGCAGGTTCCAGTACTGCTGTGAAATAATCATTTTTGGTAACCTTCACTGTTAATGAAGGAATATCTCATACAATACTCACCCTCATAGTGTTCCAAGCTTATGATTTGTTTTACAGTGAAACACAGAAAGCGACATTTTGAAGAATGTTCCTGCTGCTGTGTCTTATACAATGAAATAAAGTGAGATATGTGGATCAAATTCTAAATATGACAAAAAGCACCATGAATGTATCGTAAAAGTAGTCCACACACCTGCCATATTTATACTTTAACTCAACACAGGGCTACAGTACATTTCAACACTGTAAAAAACTGTCAATTTTAACAGTAAAAGACTGTAAAAATGCTATGGTAAAACCTGTTAATTGGTTAACTGTAAGTTCCCTTTCAGTCAGTCACTCCGAGTCATGTTGGTGACCGATGAATTGGTATCTCGCTTAAAAAAAGAAAAAAGTTTGTAAAGAGTGTAAACTAAACAAGCCAATGCACATTGCGATGATTGCATCCAGCTGCCGTTGATCACAGTGTGAGCATAAAAAGGCAGCCGGTGCAAAGCATACCAGCTTTTCGCTTCGGAGCCGAGCGACAACATTGTTCTGCTCCTACCAAACTGCTTTGTGTGTGACGAGTCTTTTTGTGTTGGCGGACGGCACTTCAGTGGTGGTCGTTCCGGTGTCGAGTGGATTGCGCACTTCAGGCTGCACTACCCCCTGTCGTGCTGCAAATGGCCGTTTCCTCTCTGCGTCTCAGCACGTAAAAGAGCATTTCCCTAAAAGAGCCAATTTCTCTAAAAGAGTACAATAAGCGAGTGCGTCTTTGTAAAGACGACGGATCATCTTTTTAAAGAAGCCGTTTCACCCATGCGTTTCTGGTTGCGGTCGTTACCTGGCGCCGGGTGATGGTCACGATCGCTGCCTCACGTGTCTGGGCATTAAACACGCTGAGGTGGCGTTCGCGGAAGATGCGGGAAGATGACCATCTCGGAGCTGCGGGCCAGGCTCCGTTTCCTCCAGGGAAGCAGAGCTCCATTGCCTCTGCCGCGATCCAGTGTTCGGCCTGGCGGCAGCCAGGTGTAGACTACTTGGGCATGACAATGAGGGTGGTCATGATCTGGAAGTTCTGAAAGGGCTCCGAACCGCTACTGACCTCACACTCCGAGTGACGAAGGTCACCGCTAGTTCTCTGGGTCGTGCGATGTCCACACTTGTGGTCCAGGAGCACCATCTCTGGTTGTGTCTAGTTGATATGAGGGACACTGACAAAGTTCGGTTCCTTAATGCCCCTGTGTCCCAGACCAGCCTCTTCGGCAACGCGGTCGAGAGCTTGGCCCAGCAGCTCTCGGCTGCACAAAATCAGACTGAGGCAGGTCGTCACACCCTGCCCCGGCGGTCAGCTGCTGCCTCCACCCGTCCGCCAGCTGGAGCGCCCCAGCCTGCTCATCGCTGAGGGCGGCCCCCTTCGTCTGCCCCTGCTCCCGCGCCGCATCCGCAGCAGCCTCCAGCAAGCGGCACCGTGGAGCTGGGCGTAGGCAGGCAGCCCCACTCATCCAGGCCCCCGTCAAACCTGGCGGTGAGCGAAAGAGCAAGAGGCCCCAGGACGGGTGACCCAGAGAGGGAGGAAGCTGCTCTTTGGGGGATGGTGAAGGCACCTCTCCCTCCCCCGGAGAAGGGCCGGGTGGAGAATCTGGAAAATCTCGATGAGAGAGCGGTTTTCTCTGTCCCTGGGTCCCAGGAGGGCACGGAGAGTCGCAGATGAACCAGCACCGGACCACACTCATCCTACTCCATCGCCAGCAGGCAGCAGCGGGCGGTTCGAGAGCATCAACAAAGGCCCTACTCACGCACCTGTGCCAAACTGTGGAACCAGATAAGCGTTGCACTGCACACTCAGACTCCTCTTCAGTCCGCTCACAAGCCGCCCGAGTTGGGTCCCTGCGTTCCACTTGCACGGTATCTGGGTGCCTGGCTAGCACTGCCCAACCCGTCTCATTGGCTTCTGCGGACCATCAGCCTCGGCTATGCGATTCAGTTCACCCGGCATCCTCCCAAGTTCAGTGGCATCCGCTTCCCGACAGTGAAGGCGGCTG
Organism: Sinocyclocheilus grahami; assembly: GCF_001515645.1. NCBI lineage: Eukaryota > Metazoa > Chordata > Actinopteri > Cypriniformes > Cyprinidae > Sinocyclocheilus > Sinocyclocheilus grahami. Next base: position 1,098,958 of record NW_015505559.1, on the reverse strand, counting down.
ATGCTCCTGTCTTGTGTGCGGATATAGCAGCCCTACTGGCGAAGGATGCGATAGAGCCGGTCCCTCCAGCCGATATGAATACAGGGTTTCACAGCCCTTACGCAGTATGCGTTTCCCCCAGTTAGCCTTCTCGCACAGACACTGTGCAAGGTCAGAGAGGACGAGGAGCAGGTCCTGCGTGTGGCGCTGTATTGGCCCACTCGGACCTGGTTCCCCAAACTAATTCTCCTCGCAACAGCCCCTCCCTGGCAGATTCCTCTGAGGAAGGATCTACTGACTCAGAGACGTGGCACCCTTTGGCACCTGCGTCCAGACCTCTGGAAACTTCATGTCTGGTACCTGGATGGGACGCGGAGGTTCTAGGTGTCCTGCCTCAAGAGGTAGTTGACACCATCACTTCGGCGAGAGCACCGTCTACGAGACACACTTGCGCTTTGAAGTGGAACCTGTTCGTCGAGTGGTGTTCTTCTCACCGAGAAGACCCCCGGAGATGCCCAATCAGAGTCGTGCTTTCCTTTTTGCAGCAAGGGTTGGAGTGAAGGCTGTCTCCCCCAATCAGAGTCGTGCTTTCCTTTTTGCAGTAAGGGTTGGAGTGAAGGCTGTCTCCCTCCACCCTTAAAGTCTATGTTGCTGTGATTGCTGCTAACCATGACCCCATGGAAGGGAAGTCGGTAGGGAAGCATGACCTGGTCATCAGGTTCCTTAAGGGGGGCAAGAAGGTTAAATCCTCCCCGGCCCCTCTCCATACCCTTTTGGGACCTGTCTCAAGAACACTACAGCAGGGCCCATTTGAGCCTTTGCAGTCAGTCGAGCTAAAGTTTCTTTCAATGAAAACTCTGCTCCTGCTTGCACTGGCCTCCATCAAGAGGATAGGGCACCTGCACGCATTTTTGGTCTACGATTCGTGCCTAGAGTTTGGGCCGGCTGACTCCCAGGTAATCCTGAGGCCCCGACCCGGCTATGTGCCCAAGGTTCCCACTACTCCCTTCAGGGATCAGGTGGTGAGCTTGCAAGCGCTGCCCCCGGAGGAGGCAGACCCAGCCCTAGCTTTGCTCTGTCCCGTCCGAGCCTTGAGATGCTACGTAGACCGGACACAAAGCTTTAGGACCTCAGACCAGCTCTTTGTCTGTTACGGAGGCCGGCAGAAAGGGAATGCCGTCTCTAAGCAGAGGATGGCCCACTGGATTGTGGATGCCATCACCCTGGCTTATCAGGCACAGGGTGTACCCTGCCCGCTCAGGTTGCGAGCTCACTCTACTAGGAGTGTTGCATCCTCCTGGGCGCTGGCTCATGGCACTTCACTGACAGATATTTGTAGAGCTGCGGGCTGGGCGACCCCCAACACATTCGCTAGATTCTATAGCCTTTGTGTGGAGCCGGTATCCTCCTGTGTTCTCACCTCAAACAGGTATAGGTGCTGAGAGGCCCCGGTTTAGTGTCGGCTTGTTAAAACTGCTCCAGAGTGTCCGTACTGTAGGCCCTGTCGAGCTCCTCCGTCCCCTCAGCAGCCAGACGTGGCGGAACGTTCGGTGCCAGGCCCTCCCTCACTGAATCCGTGAGAACCGGTAGAGGGCTGGGTTCCATATGTAGAGGCCTAAGTGGTTCCCATATGTGTAAAGTCCATGATATAGCCTCAGAGCCCGTGTTTCCCCGGCAGATTTCTGCCATTTCCATGAGGGTTACAATCACCTCTAATCTTCCTTATGCACCTAAACGGATGTCATATGTGTAAGTGCTTCCGAAACCTCTTTTGGGAAGGATGGGGCTTCCGCAACGTTCCTGTTCCAAGTGGAACGGGTAAGTTTTCCCAGTGTTATCCAATCTCACTGAGTGGGTAGGGCTATGACAACAGTGACTGGTCTTGTTGTTGCGAGCCCCGGCCTACACCACAAAGGGGCGCAGGCGGCTCGCACAGGACACTGGAAGGGGCAGCATCTATGGTGCTTTGGTAGGGAACCCAATTCGTCGGTCACCGACGTGACTCGGAGTGACTGACTGAAAGGGAAAGTCTCTGTTACGTATGTAACCTTCATTCCCTGAAGGAGGGAACGGAGACGTCACGTCCCGTCGCCACGGCTGCTGTACCACCGCTGAGCGG
>NW_015505559.1:1080761-1094901 GCF_001515645.1 Sinocyclocheilus grahami | reverse complement strand
TTCCACTCGAAGTGGATTGGTCTCTCTAAGCGAGATCCCAATTCATCGGTCACCGACGTGACGTCTCCGTTCCCTCCTTCAGGGAATGAGGGTTACATACGTAACCGAGACGTTCCGTCTATACAGTGAAAAACTACTGGAACATTTAATTTAATTTTACAGTAAAATACTGATAAATGTACCGTTTTTGGAAGTGGAAAATAACCATAAACTGAGTCTGACATTCCCAGAAAGTCATGATGTGACTTTCTCTTCACTCCCTCCTTCAGGGAATGAGGGTTACATACGTAACCGAGACGTTCCGTCTATACAGTGAAAAACTACTGGAACATTTAATTTAATTTTACAGTAAAATACTGATAAATGTACCGTTTTTGGAAGTGGAAAATAACCATAAACTGAGTCTGACATTCCCAGAAAGTCATGATGTGACTTTCTCTTCACCACTTGTGTTTGTAAGGTGTTTGCCAGGTAAAAAAAAAAAAAAAAAAGATTTTAGGGATTTGGTGTATTAACATTATTTCAGTTAATGAATATACCTTTTTTTACCTTAAATGTTAACTGTTGCTGTCATATTTTTTATGGTCGTATTTTTTAATTTTTCAGTTTTAAAAGTCTTCAGAAATCATACAGTTGTTTTGTGTGAGGAACAGACTGGCCTCAACCTCAAACATTCAAGATTGCCGAGATTGACTACTTTTATGGTGCTTTTTTGGTCGGTCTTGGTTTTGACAGCCTCTAGTTACTGTTTGCTTTTAATGTATGAACAGGAACACAATAATGTCTTATTTTAGTCATATAAATTTTGAATGGCATGAGAGTGAGTAACAAAATAACTCCAGAACACATTCACTTTACTGCTCTGCTCTTCACAGAGTTCTGCTTATAAACATTTGCATTCCCGTTATCTCTCCTTTTCTCTCGTCTCCTTCTCTTTCTTTCACCCTCTTTTTCTGCTTTTCTGCCCTTGAAGGCCACTATCATCAAGCTGGCCCTGGGCGCTGACTGTAAATAACCTCAGATTTCACACAGTGTCAGAGCCACTCTGTGGGTCCACTGTTCTAAAGCAGCCTGCCAGACAAACCCAGCTGTACAAAGGAAGATTAAATGCAAAACAGCTACTTGTTGGTTATTAGTGTGGAAATCACTTATATATAAAAGACTATAGAGCTCTTCGGTTGGGCGTTTAGAATATGATGGACAGTAAACATCACATGAAATTAGGAAGAGAGATGACAGAAAGTGTTGCAAACTGGCTTAACTTGACATTTCAAAAAAACTTAGCTAATCAGAACATATTTGATGTTTAATTCCATGTTTTATGTAAGCAAAATATGTTCATGTAGAGCTATATAGAGTGGAATTTTGGACCAATGAGATTTTATGGCTGGCAAATCCCACACAGCTTCTTAAATATATAATCAATATCATAATTTATCATGGGTTTGATCACAGAACAGTCCACCATGCATTAATGTACTTTGACCTCCACTCACCTTTGACCTTTGGCACCTCATGACAGACAACCACAGTGCACCTCCGGATGTGACAGGCCTGTCGGAGCGCTCGGTGCATGCAGAGCGTCCACAGGTGGCATCAATGCGAGGGCTTCCACGCAGATACACACACACCAGCATCATGGAGACCGCCGATGGTGAGTTCCCTAAAGCTTCAGCCTGCTGTCGTGACGACAGCAGAGCATCTTCCTGTCACACACACCTCTTTCCTGTAAGAAAGAGGGAATATCATGTCATCTCTCCACAGAACCCAGAGGTTCAAATGGACTGATTTGTGTTTTTAGAAACTTTTTCACACTAAACACTGTGTTTTTAGCTCTGCTCCAAAACTTAGTAAGCCGCCTTGCATTCTACAGCCTACTTAGGAAGCACGCTGACTGCCACGGAACCTCATAAGGGATTGAGACTCATCTCACAATTGATACGAATACAGTCTAACAACTAATACACCTAAATCTGGAGGCTTTGGATCAGAGCTAATGAGATGGATTTACAGTTCATATCTATTGAAAAAAAAGCTAAATAAATAAAAAAGAGTGGGATCTTTTTTGGCTGTTTTTTGTATGCTCCTGCTTGTTCAAGCCAGATAGTATCATGCCATCAGCATGCTCTTTTTTGCTGGAATAGTTCACTAAAAAAGGACAATTCTGTCATCATGTACTCTTGTACCTGCATGTCACTGCAAAATAAAATCTCATTTTTTACACACATTCAAACCTAGTGTGTGTTGATAATACACTCGAGAACCAAAGAAATTTGTTAGCGGTTTCCTTTCCACCAACTTCTTTTTCTTCAAAAGTGTCATGAATTTTTCCTCAAGCAATTAGCAAAACTGACTAGCGGTTCTTGCATGTATTGTGAACACGCCAGGTTTGAATGTGTGGAAGCGCAATAGGATGAAAGGTAAGCTTTAGAGTAAAAATAACTTAACTTTGTCTTTTTTTCTAACATGAAGCTATCATTTGGTTTTATAAGGCTTAAAATATGCTGTGTGAGATGTATGAACTGTTTTTTTAGAGTCACCTGAGTCACAGTTTCACTGCAGGGTAAAATACCCTGAAAACCATGTTCTTTTATGTTCAACTGTGGGGGAAAAATCATGTACTTCTTTTTGAGTGACATTAGGCCATGTAGATGATGACTCATCAGTTTTTGGTGTACTGTCCCTTTAAGACATAGAGCTGAACATCACATCTGTACATCACATCAGGTTCAAGATTAACCTGCTTTCTTTGCTGTGGTGTATTCGTTCTTGGAAGGACAAATATTTGGTAATGGTTAAATGCAACAAAATAAAAAGCATCAAAACTGATCAGATTTTTTTTTTCCTTACAGAAATATTATGTCAGTCATGCTCAATTAGAGTCACCTCAGCTCAGTTGAAGCAGCATGCTGTCATGAACATGTGTGTTTATTCACATTTTCTCTTCTTTAGGCACTGACAGGGGAGATAGGGAGGCCACGGATGGTATTTATACACGTTTATTTCAATCTGCCCCTCCTCCTGGTGTCTCTGTGCCTCTGTGTCGCAGCTGTGACCTCTGTGTTAAACGCCGTCTGCTTAACTTGTCCACTACGTCATTTTTTGAAATTACGATCATAAGAAAAATATTTCCTCCTAATGTGTCTCTTTTTGTCTTTTTAATGTTGTTTAATTATTCTCTCAAGGTCTTTTCACAGCATTTGTAATAGGTTCTGCGTTATGGGAAGATACAACACTATTGTCTAGAAATATCCAGGACTGAGAATGTTTTTGGTGTGTTTGTGTTGATCCATCTTATGTGAAAAAGAAAGTACACTTTTGCATACTTTTAAAGAGTACTTATTACGGAAATTCAAAGAACATACTTCAGTGTGAAATGAATGTAATGTTTTCGCACACTTAATTGCATGTTAATTCCAATAAAATTTTAAATATTATAGTTTAAATTTATATTAAATGCACAGTATAACTTAAGCACATGTGACAAGCATTTATTGTACACTAAAAATACTTTGTAATTTCTATTGAAACTTGTAGTCATGTATTTAAATATATTCATAAATGCACATTATGATGAAGTTACAATTTAGTACTTTTAAAATATATTAAGTTTGAATGTGATATTTAATACTGAACACACTACAGTTAAAATGATACTCAAGTACTTTACATGTGCTTTAGTATGCAAGTCACCACATCAAAATAAGTGTACTTTATAGCATGACAAAAGATTATTTAAATTTACTTTAAAACTTGTAATTTGACATGATTACAAAGTGCATTTTTTAAAAGTGTACTTAAGTGTGTTAAGAAACATACTCACATTACACTTAAGTACATTTAAGTTACTTTTTTCATTATCTTATATTATTTGCAAGTACAGTATTTTAAAAAATATAATTTGGACTAAAAGTGAACATTCTCTACAATTAAGTGCACTTCTTTTTCACACGGGAGAGCTTGTGTTTCAGTAAATGTGTGATGAGATAATTAGACAAATGGTTTTTGCTTTTGCCATTTAGGTATGGTCTGTGATTTTTGCCAGTGTTTCAGATCAAATGTCACTTTTTATATGATTTGTACTCTACAAAATAGAGTTTTAGTAAAATATTCAGTTAAATGTAATTTCTCATGGCCATGAAATAGCATTGTAATACCATGGTACTATGATATATACTGTATATCATTGCAGGCCTACAGATATTTTTTACACACATTCAAACCTAGTGTGTGTTGATAATACACTCGAGAACCAAAGAAATTTGTTAGCGGTTTCCTTTCCACCAACTTCTTTTTCTTCAATAGTGTCATGAATTTTTCCTCAAGCAATTAGCAAAACTGACTAGCGGTTCTTGCATGTATTGTGAACACGCCAGGTTTGAATGTGTGGAAGCGCAATAGGATGAAAGGTAAGCTTTAGAGTAAAAATAACTTAACTTTGTCTTTTTTTCTAACATGAAGCTATCATTTGGTTTTATAAGGCTTAAAATATGCTGTGTGAGATGTATGAACTGTTTTTTTAGAGTCACCTGAGTCACACTTTCACTGCAGGGTAAAATACCCTGAAAACCATGTTCTTTTATGTTCAACTGTGGGGGAAAAATCATGTACTTCTTTTTGAGTGACATTAGGCCATGTAGATGATGACTCATCAGTTTTTGGTGTACTGTCCCTTTAAGACATAGAGCTGAACATCACATCTGTACATCACATCAGGTTCAAGATTAACCTGCTTTCTTTGCTGTGGTGTATTCGTTCTTGGAAGGACAAATATTTGGTAATGGTTAAATGCAACAAAATAAAAAGCATCAAAACTGATCAGATTTTTTTTTTCCTTACAGAAATATTATGTCAGTCATGCTCAATTAGAGTCACCTCAGCTCAGTTGAAGCAGCATGCTGTCATGAACATGTGTGTTTATTCACATTTTCTCTTCTTTAGGCACTGACAGGGGAGATAGGGAGGCCACGGATGGTATTTATACACGTTTATTTCAATCTGCCCCTCCTCCTGGTGTCTCTGTGCCTCTGTGTCGCAGCTGTGACCTCTGTGTTAAACGCCGTCTGCTTAACTTGTCCACTACGTCATTTTTTGAAATTACGATCATAAGAAAAATATTTCCTCCTAATGTGTCTCTTTTTGTCTTTTTAATGTTGTTTAATTATTCTCTCAAGGTCTTTTCACAGCATTTGTAATAGGTTCTGCGTTATGGGAAGATACAACACTATTGTCTAGAAATATCCAGGACTGAGAATGTTTTTGGTGTGTTTGTGTTGATCCATCTTATGTGAAAAAGAAAGTACACTTTTGCATACTTTTAAAGAGTACTTATTACGGAAATTCAAAGAACATACTTCAGTGTGAAATGAATGTAATGTTTTCGCACACTTAATTGCATGTTAATTCCAATAAAATTTTAAATATTATAGTTTAAATTTATATTAAATGCACAGTATAACTTAAGCACATGTGACAAGCATTTATTGTACACTAAAAATACTTTGTAATTTCTATTGAAACTTGTAGTCATGTATTTAAATATATTCATAAATGCACATTATGATGAAGTTACAATTTAGTACTTTTAAAATATATTAAGTTTGAATGTGATATTTAATACTGAACACACTACAGTTAAAATGATACTCAAGTACTTTACATGTGCTTTAGTATGCAAGTCACCACATCAAAATAAGTGTACTTTATAGCATGACAAAAGATTATTTAAATTTACTTTAAAACTTGTAATTTGACATGATTACAAAGTGCATTTTTTAAAAGTGTACTTAAGTGTGTTAAGAAACATACTCACATTACACTTAAGTACATTTAAGTTACTTTTTTCATTATCTTATATTATTTGCAAGTACAGTATTTAAAAAAATATAATTTGGACTAAAAGTGAACATTCTCTACAATTAAGTGCACTTCTTTTTCACACGGGAGAGCTTGTGTTTCAGTAAATGTGTGATGAGATAATTAGACAAATGGTTTTTGCTTTTGCCATTTAGGTATGGTCTGTGATTTTTGCCAGCGTTTCAGATCAAATGTCACTTTTTATATGATTTGTACTCTACAAAATAGAGTTTTAGTAAAATATTCAGTTAAATGTAATTTCTCATGGCCATGAAATAGCATTGTAATACCATGGTACTATGATATATACTGTATATCATTGCAGGCCTACAGATTGATAACCTTACAATACATTGGTACTTACATGGTACTTCAAAGAATACTGTAGTGCTACAATGGTAGATGTTAAACAAAACATGGTATTATAATGGCACCATGTGCAAAGGTAGTACATTTTGATATTTTTTTGTTGCCGAATACAAGCATGGTTGAAAAGTGTTGCATATTAGCCACAGTATCATGGTAGTGTTAGTGTGTGATTATTTTGTTTAATACGGTTAATATGGCTTATGGACATTTATGAGGCAGGATAACAGTAGTTATGTTGTGTTTATCCTCACATGAGAGGATTCATTCTTGTGTGTTTGGGGAGCTGTTACAGTAATTGACTTCATCGGGTTCTGCAGTGAATTCTGGGTACTTGAGCACGGTCTGTGAGTGTGTGAGAGATGCAGACAGAGACGAGGGGCAGACAGACAGCGGCTGAGGCTCAGGTGTCTCATGACAATGGAATGTCAGAAAGCATCTCAGTCATGCATATATATACATGACACAGCCATCTCTCTGTGGAATTAACAGCCAGACATTTAACAGAGAAGTGAAAAAATTGATTCATCTTGTGAAGACGATTGTTGCGTCTTGATGTTTGGTTCTTTTCTCTCCTAACTATCATGTGAAAGCCTATGTTTATTTCAATAGAAACATTTGATGGACGATTCTATATTAATTGTTATAAACCAGCTAATAATTGTTCCTCAAAATGTAGAATTTTTTGTTAAATTTGACAAAATATATTCAGAGCTTGTTTTTTTGTTTTTGTTTTTTAGCATTACACATGGGTAATTTTGAGGTGTTTCTGTGTTAACTAAGAGTGTAAATATTTGCTCTGATAGTGATTTAATTTGAATGCATTTCTTTGATAAATGTGATGCATCATGTTATTTGAAATTCAATTAGATTATTTTGGTACAATTCATAATTAATTATGCAGGATATTTATGAAGGAATAATTTACACTGCAATGGAAAATTGCCGAAAACAACCATGCAATCAGCATTTACCATTTTACACAGACACAGTAAATTAATTTTGGACAAAAAATTGCCCACATGATACATAGAGAACTGTAATTATTAATTAATTCTGTAATGAAAAAATAGAATTTTAACTTTAATACATTCTTTGGCATTTGGCCCAAATTTTTTATAGATTTTTTACTTAAATCTCCATAAATTTGATGACTTATAATTTATTTATATTTTTACTTTTTTCATAATAAAATATAAAATTTTTATTAAAAATTAACACTTCGTAGAATGGTGCTCATGTTATACTGTGAGATTGTTTAACATGTATTAACTTGTTCATTGCATCTTTTGTCCCAGTGTTTTATGTAAATCTATTTAAACTGTAATCCAAAAACCTTCTGTAAAGCATATAGCATATGATCAGATGGACTCTTTCAGAAGAAAGCTCATGAATGGTTGATGAGATGGGTAGCTGGGTAGCGGCTTGTTGCTAGGCAGCATGAGTCCAGCTGCTTCAATCAGAGTCAAGGAGTCTTTGATGCTCTGGGTCAGGTGTCTCTACTGAGCATGCTTAGTACCATCTCAACCAACCCCATGGGCATACAGCCTTACATTGACTGACAGACTGTTGTGTGAAACTGTCCCCACCATCCTTTCACAATGACCTTTCCCTGCTTTTTTTTATCTCATCCTCGCCATCTCTCTCTCTCTCTCTCTCTTTCTCTCTCTGTCCCATCTTCTCCTGACACTATCTCTGTCTAAAGGCGTTCCAGTCAACAGTCGAGTGTCCTCTAAGATTCAGCAGCTCCTAAACACTTTGAAAAGGCCAAAGAGACCCCCTTTACGAGAGTTTTTTGTTGATGACTTCGAGGAACTTTTGGATGGTAAGGTTCATACATCTAGAAATATCTAATTCAGTCATGAAACTTTAGATGGCGCAAGCTTGTAGGCCTTGTACATGCAATCTGCTATCATTCACATAATTTACTAAATGCTGATTAGTCTCTGTTCAACTAATGAGCTTGCTTGCTCAACATTTAAATAGTCTGGTTTAGTGTTCGCTGTAAGCTGGTCCTGCCGTGCGTTCCTCTGAAACCCTCTACCTCCCCCAGCTCCATATACCTCAATGCAACATGATTGTGACGTACACAGTAGTTTATTGTATTGATATTTTATCCGTTTGTGTAATTTTATTTTCTCCAAGAGCCCAAGCATACCAATAGGCATATAGAATGGTGCATCAAACTAATTCATAAAGAAAAAATGTAAATGTCTTAGCACCACAGCAGATTTCAAGTGATCAAGAGCTTAGGACGTTTCAGTTCAACCCATTGCAATGGTTTTGCCAGTAGTGGGCACTCATGCAACATAAGCAATGATGTGCATTCAAGTCAACAAGACGGAAGCAAGTTAACAAGTGAAGGGCATAAATAGGTGAAGTGGAATGCAACCTAGGGATTATGGGATTTTATGATGCCTATTCATGCAGCAGCAGCATATCTTACATGCTCACAGCAGTGCGTCTGTGTATCTAATGGCAGTAGCAAGTCTCCATATTTGCTCTGTAGCAGCGTAGCAGATCTAGTGAACAAGACAGATTACATTAACATAGTCATATCGATTAACATGCTGAAATTATTACGAGAATTGTCATGACTTAATTATCTTTATTTGTCAAATCTTCAGTGATATTACTAGAGAAATTTTGCAACATATGCAATGATGTGCATTCAAGTCAAAAAGACGGAAGCAAGTTAACAAGTGAAGGGCATAAATAGGTGAAGTGGAATGCAACCTAGGGATTATGGGATTTTATGATGCCTATTCATGCAGCAGCAGCATATCTTACATGCTCACAGCAGTGCGTCTGTGTATCTAATGGCAGTAGCAAGTCTCCATATTTGCTCTGTAGCAGCGTAGCAGATCTAGTGAACAAGACAGATCACATTAACAGTCATATCGATTAACATGCTGAAATTATTACGAGAATTGTCATGACTTAATTATCTTTATTTGTCAAATCTTCAGTGATATTACTAGAGAAATTGAAATTATGTGGCTTTTTGAAGAGAGAATGCTGAAGACAAAGTATTGTCGAGACTTGAAATTGAGCTCTTTTGACTTGGGTCAGTAATGAAACCACCTAGGAGCCACCTTAAACAAATAAACAGAGAATGTTTTAGTATTCTGGAGGGACTTTAGAACTCAAGTCATATCTTACGGTCAAGCCCTCCATTGCCATATATATTTACTTTCATCTCACAAAAGGGTTCTATGAAAATATGAACGTGAATTGGCATTTACACTTAGATTGAATAGGTGTCTCTGATATCCTTACTCATAACCTTTTGCCATTTACTCAAAAACTGCTTTTAAGAAGAAGCTACTTACCCAGAGACAGGAAAATAACACAAAACAACATATTTGAATAATACAGCCATGTTAAGGATATGGGTTATGTCTGCCTGATGTGTGGTCTGTCACTGTGAGGGGTTGAATTCATCTGGAAATGCTTTGTGGTTTTCTTGTTTAGCACTAACAGTGACTGTTTTATTATCTGGCAGGTTTAGTCAAACTGTCTTGATTCTTCTCCATACTTATGTATATAAATCAGCATATTAGGATTTCTGAAAGATCATGTGACTCTGAATACTGGAGTAAGGATTCTGAAAATTCAGCTTTGCATCACATTAATACATTTCAAAATATATTAAAATAAAAAAACAGTCATTGAATCATAATAATATTTTCACAATATTACAGTTTTTACTGTCATTTTGATCGGTTGCAGCCTTGGTGAGCAGAAGAGACTTCTATCAAAAACTTAAAAAATAAAATAAAATCTTGCTGACCCCAATCTTTGAATGGTAGCACATAAAAAAACCCTTTTGTTCAAGGTTCTTTATTTGTCACATACATATTTCATACATAATGAGAAAGTGGAACTGTTTACTGAGAGTGTAGAGTGACCTGCTCCTGTTTCTCTGATTTATTCAGCCTTCTCTTGTGTTCCTGCATTATGGCGATAAACTGTTATTGTATTATTGTTATTATTATATAAACAGTCTAGTACAGTGATCCACAAATTTGAGGGTTATTGAAGTTATTAAAATGTTTGAGAAATCCTCTGAATTAATCTCTTCTTCCCTTTTTCTCTCTCTTTGTGCAGTCAATCCTTTCTTGCACTTCTTAAAAATATGCTGAGAAATACTCTTTCATATTGTCTTAGCAGCAGCGTCTTCACTTTATATTCTGTCTCTCTTTCTGTTTTTCTTTCTCTTTCTGTTCCAGACACACAAAATCAATCAAATCTATTTAAAGCTGTCTCACATCTCATCCTCAGCACCCATAAGTCACCCTGAGATACTTAGTGACATTTAAAATCACTCTCACATAAACTCCAAAAAACTAGTGAGCTGCTTACAGTGTAAGGCAGCATCGGTCATGGAACCTTATAAATGACTGACTTTGAATGCTCTATGTAGGCAGAAGACTCAACCTGCTAGTGATTTCAGTAAGCCAATAAGCACACAATACAATAATATATTACATATAGGTGAAAATGATTGATTTTTAATTACACTGACTAAATGTCTCAGTAAGTAAACGGTAAGTAAACGTTTATGTATAATCTGCATTCTTCTAGCTTTGTATTGGTGAATATAAGCTTTGTTGTATGCAATACTTTAATATTTTATTAAAGAAAAAAAAAGTCACAGCAGCAGATCTATATTTTTGTCTCTGACATGATTTCCTGTCTGCTACAGTGCAGCATCCAGATCCAAACCAGCCCAAGCCTGAGGGGGGTGAGATGAGACCCCTCAGTGGGGAGCCGCTGGGGGTGGTCACTAACTGGCCTCCATCATTAATGGCCTCTTTACAGCGCTGGGGCACCACACAACCCAAGAGCCCTTGCCTCACCGCACTGGACAACGCTGGCAAACCCGTCTACACACTAACATATGGTACGGATGTGGAACTTCCTATTGATTTAAATGCAACAGTTTACATGAGAGTGTATATATATATATATATATACTGTATATAGGGCATGTTTTATTTGCTTATATTGCAAATGTACTCACTTGAAATAGTGAATGAACTCTGTCTCTCAGTGAACAGACAGTGCAGGTTTGAATGTTTGTTTTTGTAAATACGTTTCCATAGGGAAGTTATGGACACGGAGTCAAAAACTTTCCTATACACTGCTGAACAAACTGAGCACCAGGAATGAACCACTACTGCGGCCTGGAGACAGAGTGAGTGTCCTAATCATGCACATTCACCCTCATTTACACCTGGCAGTAGCAAGTCTCCATATTTGCTCTGTAGCAGCGTAGCAGATCTAGTGAACAAGACAGATTACATTAACATAGTCATATCGATTAACATGCTGAAATTATTACGAGAATTGTCATGACTTAATTATCTTTATTTGTCAAATCTTCAGTGATATTACTAGAGAAATTGAAATTATGTGGCTTTTTGAAGAGAGAATGCTGAAGACAAAGTATTGTCGAGACTTGAAATTGAGCTCTTTTGACTTGGGTCAGTAATGAAACCACCTAGGAGCCACCTTAAACAAATAAACAGAGAATGTTTTAGTATTCTGGAGGGACTTTAGAACTCAAGTCATATCTTACGGTCAAGCCCTCCATTGCCATATATATTTACTTTCATCTCACAAAAGGGTTCTATGAAAATATGAACGTGAATTGGCATTTACACTTAGATTGAATAGGTGTCTCTGATATCCTTACTCATAACCTTTTGCCATTTACTCAAAAACTGCTTTTAAGAAGAAGCTACTTACCCAGAGACAGGAAAATAACACAAAACAACATATTTGAATAATACAGCCATGTTAAGGATATGGGTTATGTCTGCCTGATGTGTGGTCTGTCACTGTGAGGGGTTGAATTCATCTGGAAATGCTTTGTGGTTTTCTTGTTTAGCACTAACAGTGACTGTTTTATTATCTGGCAGGTTTAGTCAAACTGTCTTGATTCTTCTCCATACTTATGTATATAAATCAGCATATTAGGATTTCTGAAAGATCATGTGACTCTGAATACTGGAGTAAGGATTCTGAAAATTCAGCTTTGCATCACATTAATACATTTCAAAATATATTAAAATAAAAAAACAGTCATTGAATCATAATAATATTTTCACAATATTACAGTTTTTACTGTCATTTTGATCGGTTGCAGCCTTGGTGAGCAGAAGAGACTTCTATCAAAAACTTAAAAAATAAAATAAAATCTTGCTGACCCCAATCTTTGAATGGTAGCACATAAAAAAACCCTTTTGTTCAAGGTTCTTTATTTGTCACATACATATTTCATACATAATGAGAAAGTGGAACTGTTTACTGAGAGTGTAGAGTGACCTGCTCCTGTTTCTCTGATTTATTCAGCCTTCTCTTGTGTTCCTGCATTATGGCGATAAACTGTTATTGTATTATTGTTATTATTATATAAACAGTCTAGTACAGTGATCCACAAATTTGAGGGTTATTGAAGTTATTAAAATGTTTGAGAAATCCTCTGAATTAATCTCTTCTTCCCTTTTTCTCTCTCTTTGTGCAGTCAATCCTTTCTTGCACTTCTTAAAAATATGCTGAGAAATACTCTTTCATATTGTCTTAGCAGCAGCGTCTTCACTTTATATTCTGTCTCTCTTTCTGTTTTTCTTTCTCTTTCTGTTCCAGACACACAAAATCAATCAAATCTATTTAAAGCTGTCTCACATCTCATCCTCAGCACCCATAAGTCACCCTGAGATACTTAGTGACATTTAAAATCACTCTCACATAAACTCCAAAAAACTAGTGAGCTGCTTACAGTGTAAGGCAGCATCGGTCATGGAACCTTATAAATGACTGACTTTGAATGCTCTATGTAGGCAGAAGACTCAACCTGCTAGTGATTTCAGTAAGCCAATAAGCACACAATACAATAATATATTACATATAGGTGAAAATGATTGATTTTTAATTACACTGACTAAATGTCTCAGTAAGTAAACGGTAAGTAAACGTTTATGTATAATCTGCATTCTTCTAGCTTTGTATTGGTGAATATAAGCTTTGTTGTATGCAATACTTTAATATTTTATTAAAGAAAAAAAAAGTCACAGCAGCAGATCTATATTTTTGTCTCTGACATGATTTCCTGTCTGCTACAGTGCAGCATCCAGATCCAAACCAGCCCAAGCCTGAGGGGGGTGAGATGAGACCCCTCAGTGGGGAGCCGCTGGGGGTGGTCACTAACTGGCCTCCATCATTAATGGCCTCTTTACAGCGCTGGGGCACCACACAACCCAAGAGCCCTTGCCTCACCGCACTGGACAACGCTGGCAAACCCGTCTACACACTAACATATGGTACGGATGTGGAACTTCCTATTGATTTAAATGCAACAGTTTACATGAGAGTGTATATATATATATATATATACTGTATATAGGGCATGTTTTATTTGCTTATATTGCAAATGTACTCACTTGAAATAGTGAATGAACTCTGTCTCTCAGTGAACAGACAGTGCAGGTTTGAATGTTTGTTTTTGTAAATACGTTTCCATAGGGGACACGGAGACACGGAGTCAAAAACTTTCCTATACACTGCTGAACAAACTGAGCACCAGGAATGAACCACTACTGCGGCAGAGTGAGTGAGTGAGTGTCCTAATCATGCACATTCACCCTCATTTACACCTTGCATTAAAGGGTTAGTTCACCCAAAAATGAAAATTAGGCTGCGTTTTACTCACCACCGATGCATCCTAGGTGTATATGACTTTCTTCTTTCAGACGAATCCAGTCGGAGTTATAAAAAAAATTGTCTTTGATCTTTCAAGCTGCTTCATGGCACTCAGCGGGTGTTGCATGCATCAGTCCAAAAGAAGTTAAATAAAAAGCGCCTATCCATAAAAACAAAAGTGTCTCACACGGCTCCGGGGGGCGCACAAAGG
>NW_015505559.1:1077636-1080521 GCF_001515645.1 Sinocyclocheilus grahami | reverse complement strand
GACATTCTTCTTTACAAATCCTCGTTTTGTACTTCTAATTAGTGACCGTTGTTTTGTTTCGATCTCTCCGCATGCGTCACTTCTGAGCGGTGCATGCGCAAAGCTGACCTCATATGTATTTCCCCGGAACTGCTTCCATTTTACAACAGTGAGCGCAAGCTACATTAAAGTGATTATTACGTTTTGAATATGGATATTTTTCTTACAAAAACGCATCTATTCGCTACAGGAGGCCTTTGTTCACCCCCCGGAGCCATGTGAGACACTTTTTATTAAGGATGGGCGCTTTTTATTTAACTTCTTTTGGTCTGATGCATGCAACACCCGCTGAGTGCAACAATAGAGCGTGAAAGATCAAAGACAATGTTTTATATAAGTCTGACTGGATTCGTCTGAAAGAAGAAAGTCATATACACCTAGGATGCATCGGGGGTGAGTAAAACGCAGCCTAATTTTTATTTTTGGGTGAACTAACCCTTTAACTGTCCGTCTCGTCTTAACCAATTACAAGTGAACACTGCTAAATATAGTTTTGTGAACAATCACTCCAATCATTTTCAGAGGTGGTCAGAGAAGATGTGCCCCAGACAGTAAAGGACTGTTCCAACACACAGTCAGTGCACCAAAACAAGGTTTTTAAAGGTTTTTGGTGCTGTCATGCAAGATCCCATTTGATCAAAGACATAGCATGTTACCATGATATCATGTTCTAGCTGTATAGCTATGCACTATTCTAAGCTACACAGAAAAAAAAGGTACAAAAGTTGTTACTGTGGTGTTAATGTACCATTTAGGTACTAATATGCACTCGTTAGGGGTAAAAAAGGTACAAAGGTACCGCTTTTGTACCTTTTTTTCTGAGAGTGTATTTTGTAATATAAATAGTGTGAGTAGTATGTTCACACTGAACAAGAAAAAGTGCACTGAATTAACTCAAACCATTTGAGATACAGCTTTAGTTTTGCCATTTTTGGCTTTGATAAAAATTTAATTTAAATGAAACATTTTCGTGATTGAGACAAAATAATTCTGACAAACTTCACGTTTGTTTGCATGGTTAGAAGTACATTTTAGTTGTTACAGTGTTGTTATGGTTAACTAAAACTAAAAATGTGTAAAAAGTATTAAAAATTAGTTTTGTTAATTGAATAAAATCTGAAATGTAATAAACTATTACATTAAAAAAAACGTAACCGAGATTAAAACATAAATGAAAATTAGAAATGTTGTCTTGCCAACTAAGTTAAATTTAAAAAAAAAATAATAATAAAACTGAAGTAAAAAATTATAATAAAATAAATTAAAGCTAAATAGAAATATTAAAAAAATAATAATAAAGAATAAAATGACAAAAGCACAAAATTACAAAAAATTTAATTGGAAACTGAAACTGTTAAAATAAAAGCTAATTCATTATTTTTTTTAATTAATATTAATACTAACACTGAAATAATACTTAGTTATACTTAACACTTAATTATACCCAAGCGATGGATGTTAATACTAGGTGTAACAGGCCCAGAATAAAAGAAGTAAAACAAAAACAGTAGTAGTAAACAACATTAACACAAGATATTTATCATTTAACTACATTTAATGTAGTTAACCTATAAATCTATTGTGTTTATCTCTGCAGGTTGCGCTTGTGTTCCCCAACAATGATCCTGTGATGTTTATGGTGGCATTTTATGGATGTCTCCTGGCGGAGCTGGTGCCTGTGCCCATAGAGGTGCCACTCACTCGAAAGGTATTAATCAGCTTTACACCAGCACACAGATGACACTCTCACAGATTTCAATCACAATAGAGCCCCCTACAGGAAAAGACACAATACGACACCCTGATGTCCTGACATCACATCATTATCTTTTGGATTTCCAAAACTCAAAACACTGTATGGTATGGGCATAAATAATATACTGGTAGTCAAAAGATAAGTGCTGTTTTCTTGAAGATGTCAGTATACACTGGTACTGTGAGTATGTGAGCATGTATGAATAACCAGTCACTCAGACCTTGGGTTTTTCTCTTCTGCAAATGACCTGAATGCCTCCTGTCTAAAGGTTTCATTAGCTGTCTCTGTGCTGCTTTGAAGCGTGTACGGTTTGATTAATAGAGCTGATGTTCCTGCTGGAGGCAGAAGACTAATCTTTTAAAATGAAGGACACAAAAACACACGTTGCCTTAGTGTTGTGTTGTTGAGACTGTTATTGCAGGCCGTCAGATGAAAGACAGAGAGGGAGTGAGTGGACTGCAGATCAGTGTTGTATTGATGACTCTCTGTGTCTCCTCTCATCAGGATGCAGGCAGTCAGCAGGTGGGGTTTCTGTTGGGCAGCTGTGGGGTCACTCTGGCCCTGACCACTGATGCCTGTCAGAAGGGCCTGCCCAAAGCACAGACCGGAGAAGTTGTCACTTTTAAGGGTGGGTGATTCACGCAAACCAGTTACTTCATCTTTATTTAGTGGTGCTGTATTTTAGCCTCTGGTATAATGTGTGTGTGTGTGTGTGTGTGTGTGTGTGTGTTTTTACAGGCTGGCCACGACTGCTGTGGTTCGTTACTGATGGAAAGCATGTGGTAAAGCCTCCTAAGGACTGGCATCCTCCAATAAGAGACACTAGCAATGAGATCGCATACATAGAGGTCAGGACCACACTAACTTAAGGGATAATTCATCTGTCCATCCATCCATCCACCTATTCATCTGTCCATCCATCCATCCATCCATCCATCCATCCATCCATCCATCCATCCATCCATCCATCCATCCATCCATCCATCCATCCATCCATCCATCCATCCATCCATCCATCCATCCATCCATCCATCCATCCATCCATCCATCCATCCATCCATCCATCCATCCATCCATCCATCCATCCATC
>NW_015505559.1:1058942-1070521 GCF_001515645.1 Sinocyclocheilus grahami | reverse complement strand
TGTGTCTGTGTGTGTGTGTGTTTTTACAGGCTGGCCACGACTGCTGTGGTTCGTTACTGATGGAAAGCATGTGGTAAAGCCTCCTAAGGACTGGCATCCTCCAATAAGAGACACTAGCAATGAGATCGCATACATAGAGGTCAGGACCACACTAACTTAAGGGATAATGTTTATTTTGCCATAATGACCAATAGATGGATAGATCTATCTATCTATCTATCTATCTATCTATCTCTGTCTCCATCCTTCCATCCATCTATCTTTCTAAATGTCTGTATGTCCATCCATCCATCCATCCATCCACCTATTCATCTGTCCATCCATCCATCCACCTATTTGGTTTTATGTAAATGCGCTTATTTTTTAAAGATTCTTTGTTTTTCCAAAGCATTGTAAGATGCCAGTGTTTCCTGTCATAGCTATGCAAAGATTCGATTTCAAAAACAGTATCATACTGTAGCTATTAAACTGTATCTTAAATCTGTAACCTCAGAACGACCCCACAGTAAAAAGAGGTGCTAAAGTCTGATTTTGTGGTGGCTGTGCTTTAAAATACAATTTTTATCATCTTAATTCAAGTGATGAAGCATTTTGAAAGTCTGACAGTAATCAGTGTTGAGTGCTACTGTTAGGTTAACCCTGCTTGCTTTAAATGTTTCAACATGATTAACAGTTGAAAACATTCATTAGAAATGTAGAAAAGTAATCAAAGAGTAATCAAATGTAATCAGTTACATTACTTTAAGTAATTGAAATAGTTACATTACTTATTACATTTTAAATACGCTAACTTGTAATCTGTAACCTGTTACATTTCCAAAGTAACACTGTTTATCATAGGGGGTAATCTTATATATTTGACTTGTTTTATCTGTGTATATTGCTAGTGTACTCATTTGAAATGCTGAATGAACTCTCATTCATACTGTAAGTGAACAGACAGTGCAGGCTTGAATGTGTGTTTTTGTAAATATGTTTCCATAGGGAAGTTGTGGACGCGGAGTCAGAAACTTGCTTACACACTGCTGAACAAACTGAGCACCAGGAATGAACCACTACTACGACCTGGAGACAGAGTGAGTGTCCTTATCATGCACATTCACATCCGTTTACATCTTGCATTAACTGTCCATTCTGTCCTGCAAGATCCCATTCCCCTGCAGAATCCTATCCTGTTCCTCAGTGACTGATCAAAGACATAGCATGTTACCATAATGTCACGTTCTAGCTAATCAAACAAACTAGTAGGCTAAGATGTTAGTATGTCCCAATTTGTATACTTATGCACAATTCTAAGTTATTTTGTAGTATAAAGGAGAAAGAAAATTCCAATAAACCATTTCGGACACAACTTAACATATCCAGTGATGGACGACGTTAATACCAAGTGTAACAGGCCCAGAATAAAAGAAGTAATACACAAACAGTAGCAGTAAACAACATTAATGCTAGAGGTGTAAATAAATCTGTTGTGTATCTCCACAGGTTGCACTTGTGTTCCCCAACAATGATCCTGTGATGTTTATGGTGGCGTTTTATGCATGCCTTCTAGCGGAGCTGGTGCCTGTGCCCATAGAAGTGCCACTCACTCGAAAGGTATTAATCAGCATTACACCAGCACACTAGCATAGATTTCAATCACAATAGAGCTCCCTACAGGAAAAGACACAATATGACACCCTGATCTCCTCACATCTCAGCATTGTCCTTGAAAAAAAACTTTTAATTTCCAAAACTCAAACCACTGTATGGTATGAGCATAACTTGTTTACTGGTAGTCAAAAGATAAGTGCTGTTTTCTTAAAGATGTCAGTATGCATTGATATTGTGAGTATGTGAGCATGTATGAATAACCAGTCACTCCTTGGGGTTTTCTCTTCTGTAAATGACCTGAATGTCTTCTATCTAAAGGTATCATTAGCTGTCTCTGTGCTGCTTTGAAGCGTGTTCCGTTTGATTAATAGTGCCGATGGTCCTGATGGAGACAGCTAATCCTTTAAAATGAAGGACACAATAACACACACGATGCCTTAGTGCTGTGTTATTGTGACTGTGTTATTGCAGACCGTCTAATGAAAGGCGGAGAGGGAGTGAGTGGACTGCAGATCGGAGTTGTATTGATGACTGTCTGTGTCTCCTCTCATCAGGATGCAGGCAGTCAGCAGGTGGGGTTTCTGTTGGGCAGCTGTGGGGTCACTCTGGCCCTGACCACTGATGCCTGTCAGAAGGGCCTGCCCAAAGCACAGACCGGAGAAGTTGTCACTTTTAAGGGTGGGTGATTCACGCAAACCAGTTACTTCATCTTTATTTAGTGGTGCTGTATTTTAGCCTCTGGTATAATGTGTGTGTGTGTGTGTGTGTGTGTGTGTGTTTTTACAGGCTGGCCGCGACCGGTGTTCGGCTTTGTTGGTAAATGGAGCGAATCACCGCAAGCAAACAGCTCAGTACACTTGCCTTTCATTCAAACGCATTGAAAAGCACACTCAAAACAGCAAAATGGCCCTGGAATTCATCTGTCCATCCATCCATCCACCTATTCATCTGTCCATCCATCCATCCATCCATCCATCCATCCATCCATCTATCTATCTATCTATCTAGCTATCTATCTAGCTATCTATCCGTCTGTCTGTCTGTCTGTCTGTCCATCTATGTATCTATCTGTCATCCATCCATCCATCCACCTATCCGTCTGTCTGTCCATCTATGTATCTATCTGTCCATCCATCCATCCATCCATCCACCTATCCGTCTGTCTGTCCATCTATGTCCATCCATCCATCCACCTATTCGTCTGTCTGTCCATCTAGTATATATCTGTCCGTCCATCCATCCACCCATCCATCTGTCTGTCCATCTATGTATCTATCTGTCCGTCCATCCATCCACCTATCTGTCTGTCTGTCCATCTATGTATCTATCTGTCCGTCCATCCCTCCACCTATCCCTCTGTCTGTCCATCTATGTATCTATCTGTCCATCCATCCGTCCACCTATCTGTCTCTCTGTCCATCTATGTATCTATCGGTCCATCCATCCATCCACCTATCCGTCTGTCTGTCCATCTATGTATCTATCTGTCCATCCATCCATCCACCTTATCCGTCTGTCTGTCCATCTATGTCCATCCATCCATCCACCTATCCGTCTGTCTGTCCATCTATGTATTATCTGTCTGTCCATCCATCCACCTATCCGTCTGTCTGTCCATCTATGTATCTATCTGTCCGTCCATCCATCCACCTATCTGTCTGTCTGTCCATCTATGTATCTATCTGTGCGTCCATCCATCCACCTATCCGTTTGTCTGTCCATCTATGTATCTATCTGTCAATCCATCCCTCCACCTATCCATCTGTCTGTCCATCCATCCATCCATCCTCCTGTCTGTCCATCCGTTCATCTATCCATCCATCTCTCTTAACTCTATGTCTCTCTTTCTGTACACAGTATAAGACCAGTAAGGAGGGCAGCACTATGGGCATCACGGTGTCTCACTCTGCTATGTTGGCTCACTGTCATGCGCTCACACAGGCCTGTGGCTACACAGAGGGTGAGTGTGTGTGACTTACACGTATCACACACAGGCTCTTCAGAGACCGGCCACTGCAGGTTTAGAGTGTCCTACTTCCACTCTCTAAATAACTGCTCACAAACCCTTAACACTCCACACAGAGCAGCTATTGCAGTAAAGATACTCTTACCTCATTCTTCTGCCTCTATATACACTTTTAAAACAGGATTTGATTGCAAATGTAATTGTTTTCAGGGGTAACTAAGGTCTACACAACAAAAGATTGTGCAAAAGTTGTTTTGATACGATTTACGATGTTTTACTTGCTGCTGTCACATACACCACATCATTTCTTGTAAATACTTTTTGCATTATACACCTCAAAATGTTTTCTGTGATTTTATTCACTTGTATAGGTGAAATTATAACAAATGTTTTGGACTTCAAACGAGACGCTGGTCTGTGGCACGGGGTCCTCACGGTAAGCCAGACACACATGTGGTTGACATCTGGTGTGAAACATTCACATACACTCATACACATGGATACGGAGTTAGATTCCCTTGCACTCATCCAGCTGTCTTTTGCTTTCTTAAACTATGTCCTTGGCAACCGCCGTCATGGTGATGTGTGTTCAGAGTGTGATGAACCGCATGCACGTGATCAGCATCCCGTACTCGCTGATGAAGGTCAACCCTCTCTCCTGGATCCAGAAAGTCCACACCTATAAAGGTGAGTGTAATGCACATCATAGGAATAAATTGCAGTTTACAACATATTCAAATAATATTACTGTAATGATTCACAATATTACTGTTTTTACTGTATTTTTGATCAAATAAATGCAGTCTTGGTGAGCATAAGAGACTTCTTTCAAAAATATTTGAAAAATCCACCGACCTCAAATTTTGGACAGTAGTGTACTGTATATTTCTTAAAATTCCTTCAGATTATCTGTGGTATGAAGATTAATTTGTAATATTAAAAAAAGACTCATACAAGACGTTTGCCACGTACAGGTGTAATGATGTAACCACAGAAAGAAGAGTTTGTGAACTTTTCACAGTAAAAACCTATTTATAAAATACTTTTTATTGGATTAAAAGTTTTTTTCCACATTATTTCATATTTTCTGCATACAGAGCGTTGTGAACAAGTGTTAATTTTGAGAGAAACCTTTTAAAAAGAGGAAAATATCTAACAAGACATTTTTCTGCAGATTTTGCACACTGACATAATTTTAAGGTTAATAGTTTGTCTCTATATGGACAGTAAACGTCTATTTCACATCATAGCTGTTACTATATTGTTTAATGTAGCAGATGAAATGCTGTCCGGGACCTGAATTATACATTTAGACCCTGTCATCTAATGTTAGTAGAAAATAATAATTGCCGGTGTGGTGTCAGGTCGCCGATTAAATGCTGTCTGACTGTTTGCATATTTACATGGCCTGTGTTTTTCAAACAGCGCGTGTAGCAGTGGTGAAATCCAGGGACATGCACTGGTCACTTTTAGCCCAGAGGGATCAGAGAGACATCAGTCTTAGTTCTCTCCGCATGCTCATCGTTGCTGATGGAGCTAACCCATGTGAGTATACACTTAAACAGAACAATCTGACAACAATCATAAATTAAAATGGAATGGAACACATCCGGAACTGTCACCAGAACAGTGTTTATGTTGTGTATATTGAAATGCAGGGTCTATTTCGTCCTGCGATGCCTTCCTCAACGTCTTTCAGGCCCGCGGACTGCGGCCAGAGGTGATCTGCCCATGTGCAAGTTCCTCTGAGGCCATGACCGTCGCCATCCGCAGGTACACTGATGACATTTCAGCAACTTCAACAAGACTACTTACCCACTATTACTGCACAGTATGCACTGAACACTGCTTACTTTTGTAATTTTTATTATGTAATGCAGTCCAGTTGTCATCTCAGAAATGTAAATGGATTTGCATTTGAATTTGCATATGGCAGTGTCCTATTCCAAACAAAACTCAAATCCATGTTGAATGACTGTGTTTGTATGTCTTCAGGCCTCCAGAGATGGGTGTTCCTCCTCCGGGGAAGGCAGTGCTGTCCATGAGTGGTCTGAGTTATGGGGTGATTCGAGTAGACACAGAGGAGAAGCTCTCTGTGCTCACTGTCCAGGATGTAGGACAGGTCATGCCTGGAGGTGAGACCTGCTTTACTCTCACTGATGGATGGACTGATCCATAGACTGATGAACTGTTTTGAGTGAATGAATAGTGTGATGGATGAACTGTAGTTCTGTCATGACTACTCTCGGAGGGATTGGCATGGTAATGTACATGACAATGTTAATGTATTTGGTCTTGGCGGAATAGATCTGCTACGCTGCTGCTGCGGCAGAGCAAGTACTGAGACTTGCTGCTGCCAATACATACACAACATGCTGCTGTGAGCATGTAAGAAATATTGCTGCTGCAAATATAACATACATGAAAGATCCCCCATGTAGCGTACATGAATCACCTCATAGCAGATCTATACAGGTGGAGCTGGGGAAGGTGGAGGGTTTCTGAAGCAAGCTGCAACTGCTACGGCAAGCAATATATTTGAATGTTGAGCAGCAAGCTCATTGGCTACTGATACAGAAGAGAACCAATCAGCTGTGCAATGTGATAATGATGTCATTAGGTCAGATTGAGTTAGACCTATCGGACTGCGCCATCTAGAGTTTCATGCCAGAACTCTGTATATAAATTCTTTACTTTTTAGCACTTTGTTTAACATTCTATTATTTTGAATTTCTCTTGGGGACTAATGTACTGTCTATGCATCTCTCTTTGTGTGTGTGTGTGTGTGTGCAGCGCTGGTGTGTGTGATCCAGGTTGAAGGCACGCCGTACCTGTGTCGAATGGATGAGGTTGGAGAAATCTGTATGAGCTCCAACAGTACAGGAATCTCCTACTATGGTCTGCCAGGCATGACCAAGAATGTTTTTGAGGTTAGTGTGGAGAAACAAAAGGTCCAAGGATATTTAAACATTTAGTGTTGGCCTTAAAATGTTCAGTCAGTATTTGACTTTCAAATATCTTGATTCCAGTTAAACTTGCAGCCCTAGTGGTAGCGATTTTGATTAACTTCGGTGTCTCAAATCTTCGAACCTGTCAAAGATTAATTCTGATTCATTCAGTGGGATTTCTGTAGGTTACATTATACACCAGTTTGTGTATTGTGCATCTTTTTGAGTGAGTCGTTGAATTATTCACTCATTAAAAACATTCATTTCCGACTGGTAGTCTTATTATTATACTTTATTGAAATCAACTAAGTGACTCTAGAAAGACATCATTAGCATTTTCCCTACAACAATATAGATCAATTATATTATTTTGTCAGCTTCTGGCATAACTTTATAAAAAAAGCTAACTATTTAGAAAAAAGCATAAATAATAATGAATGATAACTATAGAGTTCACAAATCAAACACCACTAGTCATCACTGCAAAGCTTTTAGAGTTGTGTGCTATCATCAAAATTTATTAAAATAAGGACTTGATAACATTGTAAACTCGACTGAAATTGATCAGTTGTATTGCTTACTTTCAGACCATTCCAGTCACGTCATCAGGAGCTCCCATCAGTGACAGACCCTTCACACGCACATCTCTCCTGGGCTTCATCGGGCCGGTGGGTTCAGTTGTCTGAAGCCAAAACTATCCTTTTTGAAGCTGCATAACTCTTCCATGTCTTATATATCAACATGCGAGGTTCATCATTTTTGGATTGGGTTTGTTTCTTGTGTTTCAGGATAATCTGGTGTTTGTGGTGGGAAAGATGGACGGACTGATGGTGGTGAGTGGACGGAGACATAACGCAGATGATGTGGTGGCCACAGCACTGGCCGTGGAGCCCATGAAGTTTGTGTACAGAGGAAGGTAATTCAACTGCCATTTACTCTTAACTTGAGATGAGTGTGCATCTCTGCTCAGACTGAAGGTTGCATCTCTGTTCTCTTTCAGGATTGCGGTTTTCTCTGTATCAGTGCTGCATGATGAACGCATTGTTGTAGTGGCAGAACAGAGACCAGATGGCTCAGAGGAGGACAGCTTCCAGTGGATGAGTCGTGTGCTGCAGGTGAAAACACATATGCACACAAAAAGTAGAAGCTATGGTATCCATGCTTGAAATAAATGTATTTGAAAATGTAGCAATTTGTGCAGTTCATGTGGGTCATACTTCAGTTTTGAAAATGCAACAACTTGTATAAAGGAAAAATAACATTCCTGTATTTATGTTACATTTTTAACATGAATTCTATAATATTTTACAGATTTCTTTTTTTTTTTTTTTCAAAAATTCAAAAATAGTTATAATAAAGAATGAGTAGGTGTGTCCGAAGCTTTTACTTATAATGTGCGCAAAACAGTACTCACACACACACACACACACACACACACCCATGCATATATTCTTAACCACTTTCTGTCTCACTCTTAGGCTATCGACAGCATCCATCAGGTGGGAGTGTACTGTCTGGCTCTGGTGCCAGCTAACACACTACCCAAAGCTCCTCTGGGCGGCATCCACATCACAGAGACCAAACAGCGCTTCCTAGAGGGAGCTCTGCACCCCTGCAACGTCCTCATGTGTCCTCATACCTGCGTCACCAACCTTCCCAAACCTAGACAGAAGCAGCCGGGTACAGGTGAGTCCTGTGTGTGTGTGTGTGTTGGGTGGTTGCTTTTTTTGTTAAATCTAGCTAACAAAATATATATTGTGTGTTTGAGTGGTCCAGACGCTACATGTATTATAGTTAAAACATTTTATTAAATGAAAGTAGCTGAAATTTAGAGTGCTTGTTTGACCCACTTAAGTAAGACGTAAGTACTTTATACGTAATTTCATAATTAATACCATAGTCTTTGAAATATGGTTAAAGTACTGCTGAATGTTACTGCTGTACTGCTGTAAAGCATTTATGGTAAAATACAATATACTTTTTTAATTGCACATTTGTAATGATGAAGTTGCAATTCAGTACATTTAAAATATATCAACTTTAAATGTAGTATTGAATAACACACTACAGATAAATTATAATTAAGTACTTTACATGAGCTTTAGTATGTTAGTCAACACATCAAAATAAGTGTACTTCTTTAAAGTACAACAAAAGATTATTAAAATATGATTCAGGTAAAACTTTTAATTTGACATCAAAGTGCACTTTTTAAAAGTGTACTTAAGTGTGTTAAGAAACACAGTCATGAAAGTGTGCTTTCTTGAAGGATTTTCATTTCATTAATATTATAATATCTGCAAGTACAATTCACTTTTAACATTTGAAGTACACTACAAGTGCACATTCAATACAATTAAGTGCACTTCTTTATCACACTGCTTCATCTTGAAGTATACTGTTGTCTGAATGTATCGTCTCTCCTCTTGTAGTTCCTGTATATGCAAGATGTTCTGCAGTGGAGAGCTCAGGCCACTCCAGATCACCCTCTATTTCTGCTGCTCAATGCCAAGGTACAAAACTCATCATCCCTTAGCCCAGGAAACATAGTATTCAGAGTCAGATTGTGTATATTTACTGTCATCTTATGTGTTTAAAAAAAAATTTTCAGGGCACTGTGGCCAACACCGCCTCCTGTGTACAGTTGCACAAGCGGGCAGAGCGTGTGGCAGTAGCGCTGATGGAAAGAGGCCGACTTAATACTGGAGACCATGTAGCACTCGTTTATCCTCCTGGTAAGATAGAAAGAGACTTATATTACTGTGGTCTAATAAAGGGTTCAGCTCTCAGGTTTTGTGGGGCTCAATACTTCTCTGTCTTTCTACTTTGCAGGTATTGATCTGATCGCCACTTTCTATGGCTGTCTGTACGCCGGCTGTGTTCCAGTCACCGTCAGGCCTCCACACCCACAGAACTTAACCACAACCCTACCAACCGTTAAAATGATTGTTGAGGTAACTTTAATCTCTGAATGCAGGACATGCTGTTTACCATGGCCTAGCTTCACTAGCCAATCAACAGAAACACTAGCTCATCCTTGTGACCAGTCTGTATTATTGTATTTTATATAATTTTATGGTTAACACCTTAACAATAATATTACTTTTGTTAATATTCATTAGGAATCATGAACTAACAAAGTTTTTTTTTTTTTCTACATTTATTCAGCAAGTATGCATTAAATTACTCAAAAGTGACAGTAAAGACATTTATAATGTTACTGTCAGGAACTGTGTTGCAGGGACGACGCGGAGATGTGGATCAAAGTGACAGTCTTTAATGCAATCCAAACACAAGGGGTAATCCACACAAGGAACGGCTTTGACACATGATCATGACGATTAAGACCCGACAAAGACAGACTGCACAGACTGGGGTACAAATACTAGGTCACGGAGAGCACATGGGAAGGAAAACACACACAAACAGTCCAGGGGTGTGACAGTTACAACATATATATATATATATATATATATATATATGTGTGTACTGGGAAACAAAACAAAAATATTAAATAAGAAAATCATTTTTGCTGTGTGTTTATAAGTTAACATTAATCTAGATTAATAAATGCTGTAAAAATTGTTGCTCATTGTTAGTTCATGATACCTAATGCATTAACTAATGTTAACTAACTGAAACTTACGCGTAAGATGTTTTATTTTATTTTATTAAATATCAAATTTTTATTTAAAATATCAAAATAATTATCAAAGTGTCATTACAAACAAATAATGCTAGAGACATTTTTTGCAGGTAAATTAACCAAGTGGTCCAACTTTTTATATAAAAATAACAAGATTCTTTTCATGAAATGTGATTTCTTTCTGGAATAAAATCGTACTGACCCCAAACAGAGTGTATTTTACTACATTCAGCTTTTAGTAAACTGAATAAATAAATATTAATGATTCTTATTATCAACAATTACTAGTAATAAAAGTTATGTATTGTTGTATGTTATATCCAGGCTTTGTTTTAAAAAAAAATGTAATCTTGGACTAAGCTATATTTCTGCGTATCAGCATATTCTAGGATCTCCTGTTTATCTTACAGTAGTTTTACTTAAATTTGTGAAGGGCATAAGTTGTGTTTGTATTTGATTTGTTCCATTGAGTTTAACCCCTATCTGTTCACCTGTAGTTACGGAATGTGAATCTGTCGTGTGTACGGACCTGTATGGTGGTGGCTGAAGAACGTCCTCGCAACACGCTTACGCAGTCCTTCTCGAAGATCTTCAAAGACCTGGGGCTCTCCTCACGGGCCGTCAGCACCACCTTCGGCTGCAGGGTCAATGTGGCCATTTGTCTTCAGGTGAGTGATGAATTCATGCTTTTTTAGGTAGAAATTAGGTGTGAAATGTCCGTGACTTTTTATCACGACAAGATATTAACAAAATAATGCACCCCAAATCTCTTCACACCAAAAGCTAAATATATTATTACATTTTAGCAATGGGATGTATTTTACATTACAACACATAAATTAGCATTTTTTTCTTCAGACATGTAACATTTTTTTCAATTTAATATCACGCTTGGTGATATTTGTGTCGCCTTGTCGCATCGCTCTTTGTGTGAATAGGCCTTTATCTGTTGTTATTGTTTTCAAATAATTTTCTGAACCCTTATGCTCTCTGGCCCGGATGCTTGTCTGTAACTGTATGTAAATGTATCTGTTTGTGTATTAAATGTACGCCTGTGTTTGTCTGCTACTCCATGCCCTCTCGTCAGCCCAACAGGCTGGGCAAGTTGGCTGAGCAGGTACTGTGACCCAGATGGGGACCACAGGGGTGCTAGCAGGGGGCTTCCCGGACGCTTGTAAAGGCTCTGCTTTTCATATGTGTTTGTGTGTGTGTGTGTGTGTGTGTGTGAAATGCTCATGTGCATGACATAAAGAATGCTTTGCTTCCAGTCTCTACCTAATGCTTTTTTTATTATATAATATTATTTGTGCCAGCACTGTTGCATACATATTGCATACATATTTTATTTCAGAATATATATATATATATATATATATATATATATATATATATATATATATTTGTGTACTTAGGGGGTATCATAGCA
>NW_015505559.1:1019196-1057927 GCF_001515645.1 Sinocyclocheilus grahami | reverse complement strand
ATAATAATAATGATGATAATAATAATAATAAATGTTTCTTGAGCAGCAAGTCAGCATATTAGAATGATTTCTGACGGATCATGTGACACTGAAGACTGGAGCAATGATGCTGGAAATTCAGCTTTGCAACACAGGAATAAATGACATTTTATATATTTATATAGAAAACAGTTCATTTCATTTCATTTATTTCACAATATAACAGATTTTACTGTATTTTTGACCAAATAAATGCAGCCTTGGTAAGCATTTTGATTTCTTTCTGGAATAAAATCGTACTGACCCCAAACAGAGTGTATTTTTCTACATTCAGCTTTTAGTATATATATATATATATATATATATATATATAATTGTATGCTTAGGTGGTATCATAGCATGATACACAAAATGTTTAAGTATTCAACCGTTTATGTTGTTATATTAATTATTTAAAATGACCTTAATTAGATCTGAAAGATTACAGAAAATCTGCATATAATTTATATTATATATTTAACAAAATTGCAAGCTTCTTTTTATGAAATGTGACTTTAATATCCATATAGTTTTTAGGACCACTCTAGATTAATATTGACTAAGTATTAATACAATGAATATGAGTATTAATATTATTTTGGCCATAACACACACACTACCATTCAAAGGTTTGAGGTTGGTAAGATTTTTTTTCATGTTTTTGAAAGAAGTCTCTTATGCTCAACAGTATTTTGAATAATATTGTGAAATATTATTTCAACATTTTTTTCTATTTGAATATATTTTAAAATGTAATTTATTCCTGTGATCAAAGCTGAATTTTCAGCATCATTACTCCAGTCTTCAGTGTCGCATGATCCTTCAGAAATCATTCTAATATGCTGATTTGCTGCTCAAGAAACATTTACTGTTATTAACTATGTTGAAAATAGCTTCTTAATATTTTTGTGAAAACCGTGATATATTTTTTTCCAGTATTTTTGAGTAATATAAAGTAATAGGAAGTTCAATATACTGCATTTATTTGTAATATAAATCTTTTGTGGAATTGTAAATATCTTTTTGACGAGGTTATGCTCAAAAGTATTACTTTAAAAAAGAAAAGAAAAAAATCTTACTGACCCTAAACTTTTTAACGGTAGTGTATAATTTATTATATATTCGCACACAGCTAATCACATTCAAATATTCTCATATATTAAATACAGATTTTGCAGGTGGGACTGTGACAGGCTGCCCTAGATAGCACAATGTTTATTATTTATTTATTTTTTATTTAGTTTTTTAACAGAGTTTTGCTATTTAACATTTACTCTGACACATGTATACATATACCTACTCTGCTCTTCACAGCTTTCGTGCTTGGCCCTGCACTTGCTGTAAATCTACTCTAGGCTGTGGCAATGCAAGGCTTGTAGCTGTGCATATAGAGTAGGCTCGCTTATATACTGTAGGAGCTGTGTTTGCAGTACAGGGGTTACATTGATGAGCCAGGCCATTGTAACTGCTGTAATGCCTCATTCTGTCCTGTAATGCTTTACAGTAAGAGTAAGATGTTTTACAAGAACTAAGGGGGGGGGAAGTTTTTATGGTGTCTGATGTACGTTAAAGGAAAAAATATATATTTAAATGGATAGTTCACCCAAAAATGAAAATACTGTCATCACCCTCATGTCATTCCAAACCTGTATGACTTTTTTTTCTTCTTCTGTGGAACATAATAGAAGATATTTTGAAGAATGTTGGTAACCAAATAGTTTCAGTTTTGTCCAATGGAGGTCAATGGGAACCGAAACTGTTCATACAAAACAGTCATACAGGTTTGGAACGACATCAGGCTGAGTAAATGATGACAGAATTTTCATTTTGGGGTGAATTATCACTTTGAAGAAACGTATGACATAATCTCTATTCCTTCTGTCTGTTTTGAAGGTAAAGTGTGTCATTTCTAAATTTTGGTGAAAATATATTGACTGTTTTCAAACAGGTTGCCCCAATCTGGCAGTTGTCAGACGAACAGAAACTCAGACTGGTCAAACAAACAAAAGAGCTTGCCTTGATAGCACCACAGAGCTACTAGCCTAACATGCAAATGGATTATAGTTGTCTCAGCATATTAAGAAAGTATAGCAAAAAAAAAAAATAATGACTCTTTGCCTTTAAGAATCCATGTTCACTTTGATAATCTTTCTGAGAAGGTCTTATATCATGTCATCACATATAGTGTCACCGCCGGCAGATGTTAACACAGTACATGTGTTAGTACCTAAAGGTGGATCAGCAGTATGAACACAGACTCTGTGGTGGCAGATATATTACATACTTCCAGTGATCTGCTGTTCTTTGTTTCTAGGGCACCGCTGGGCCGGATCCCACCACAGTATATCTAGACATGAGGGCCCTGCGGCATGACAGGTGCTATATCAAACACTTCTGATTTTCATGATGCATATACTGAATGTGTCAATTAATATTCAGTTATTTATTAACTAATATGTAAATCATTTTTGTCTTTTAATTAGAAAAGTTCAGTTATATCTGATCTGTTTTTTCTCATTGCTCAGGGTTCGATTAGTCGAGAGAGGCTCACCGCACAGTCTGCCACTCATGGAATCTGGGAAGGTGAGATATTTATATATACAGTATATATATATATATATATATATATATATATACATATTTCATAAATAATAAATACACTACTGGTCAAAAATTGGAATAATTACAATAATTAATCCAAACTTTTGACTAACAAATGTAATAAAAAAAAAAGTATTTATTTATTTTATTTCTCAACACAGATTCTTCCTGGGGTAAAGGTTATAATTGCCAACACAGAGACCAAAGGCCCTCTAGGAGATTCTCATCTGGGAGAAGTGAGTTTCAAATATGAAAGCGAGTGTTATAAACTACATCTGACCTCCAAAATAAGTAGTGTTACCAGCAGAGCCTGGTAAATTATCTCTGCATTTTATATTATCATGTGTAGTGAGTTGATGGGACTGTATTTAAAAACAGATTTGGGTGAGCAGCCCCCATAATGCCACAGGATACTATACGGTTTATGGGGAAGAGGCGTTGCACGCTGACCACTTCAGCACCAGACTGAGCTTCGGTGACACCCAGACGGTTTGGGCTCGCACTGGATATCTTGGCTTCCTGCGTCGCACAGAACTTACAGATGCCAGTGGAGGTACTGTATGCATGAGATGAAAACCAAACACACTAGTGTCCCATTTCAAGATATTTCTGATACGACTTTTCAATTTAAAATCACGTTCAATAAAAAGCTGTTTCAATGAACAACACCCTGTCACCCACATCAGTTGTGCTGTCTAATGAATCAATTATGTTTTTGCACATGATTCTAGAGCGGCATGATGCCTTGTACGTGGTTGGTTCTCTAGATGAGACTCTGGAGCTTCGGGGAATGCGTTACCATCCCATCGATATTGAAACATCGGTCATAAGGTCACACAAGAGCATTGCAGAGTGGTAAGCAATATTTTGTAAATGTTTTCCTTGTACCTCACACAAGCAGATTTTAATGGATAAACGTTTCATTTAAATCTTTACTCAACTGTAATATAAACTCTCCTTTTAACTGTTTATAACAACTGAACATTTGATCATTTTCATTGTCCAGTGCATCCATGACACCAGCTTAAAATTACCATTCTTAATCAGAATCTTTGAAAACATTTAGACATTGTTCAGTTTCCAAAATTTTGCAGAAGTATTAAAGGACATCTTGAGTTAAAGACACAATAAGAATCTACACAATCTGTGGCATGCTGTCGGTTATCTTATTTCCTGGAACATACAGCAAGTTGTGGTATTTTTGTGATCTGAACGTTCCAAGACAATGACTACATGACTATAATTGTTGTTGACCAGTCAAACACACCTACACACAACTGGGCCAGCTCTAGCATTGATAACTAAATATACTTAAAAAAAATAGCTTATACTTAGTGCGAACTGAATGTAATGTTTTTGGACACTTAATTACATGTTAATTGCAATTAAATCAAAATATATTATAGTTTACATTTATAATAAATGCAATTAGCTGAACTTTAGAGCGCTTTGTTGGCCCAATTGAGTAAGACTGAAATACATCTTTATATGTAATTTCAGAATTACCTCTGTTGTCTTTTAAATATGGTTAAAGTGTACTGTTGAATGTACTGACAAACAATTATAGTAAGCTAAAATATACTTCATTGTCATTTCTATTGAAACTTGGGTAACACTTTATTTTAAGGTGTCCTTGTTTAAATACATCTTTATATGTAATTTCAGAATTACCTCTGTTGTCTTTTAAATATGGTTAAAGTGTACTGTTGAATGTACTGACAAACAATTATGGTAAGCTAAAATATACTTCATTGTCATTTCTATTGAAACTTGGGTAACACTTTATTTTAAGGTGTCCTTGTTTCACACGTTACATGTACTTACTATTATGATAACAGTTAATTATGGATAATTACATGCAAGTAACCCTAAACCAAACCCTAACCCTATAGTAAGTACATGTAGTTAATTAATATTACTCAGTACTTATATGTATAATTACACTGTAACAAGGACACCTTAAAATAAAGTGTAACCGAAACTTGTATTTAATGTATTTAAATATATTACTTACACATTTGTAATGAAGAAGTTCAGTATAGTATATTTAAAATGTATTAACTTTAAATGTAAAACTGAATAACACACGACTGTTAAAACAAGTACTTTGCATGTGCTTTAGTATGTTAGTCAACTTTTAGTAAAACTTTTAATTTGACATTATTACAAAGGGCACTTTTTAAATGTGCACTTAAGTGTGTTAAGAAACAGTCATGAAAGTGTGCTCCCTTTAAGTATAAAGTGACTTTTTATTTCATTAATATTATATCTGCATGTACAGTTTTTTTTTTTTTAATAAACTTTTCAGATTTGAAGTACACTACAAGTGCACATCAATACAGTCAAGTGCACCTCTTTTTCACAAGGACTGGTCTGCTCATTATCAAACTCAACTAAAATGTAGTCAGCTAACATTATAAAGAGGAACTGTTGTTAAAAGAACAAGTCAACAACATTTTCTGTGATCATTGACTGCATGCCACGAATGCTGTCGACCAAGTTTCGTTTAACTGGAAGCATTCCTTTAAGACTTCCTGAAGGCTGTGTTTTCCGTATGAATATCTTGCTCTATAAGATGTTTCATTTTGTTCCAGTTTGTGTTTGATTTGCTTTTCCCGACAGCCATGTTTTGCAGTGTAGATATTCTGCTTTTCTTAATTAAATACAGCTTTCATCTTCTCACTCTCTCTCACCCTCTCCTCAGTGCTGTGTTCACTTGGACGAATCTCTTGGTGGTGGTCGTGGAGCTTGAGGGGTCAGAACAGGAAGCTCTGGATCTTGTTGCCCTGGTGACCAACGTGGTTCTGGAAGAGCACTATCTCATAGTGGGGGTCGTTGTGGTGGTGGACCCTGGAGTCATTCCTATCAACTCCAGAGGGGAGAAGCAGCGCATGCACTTGCGGGACGGCTTCCTCGCTGACCAGCTAGACCCTATATATGTGGCCTACAACATGTGAGAATGTGTAACATGGAGGAGGAAACAAATGCCAGAAAAATCTGCATATGCAAATTTACAATGGAAGTGTTGGGGGATGTTCGGATGTTAGGACAGGCTTGCCTCTTCCTCCGCAAACATGAAGAGTCCTTGATGGAGCTATGCAGTTTATTTTTTATATCAAACTGTCAGAATGCCTTGCAAATAAAACTCTGATTCAGTGGTCAGGGCAAATGACTTGATTTCATCTCCTGTTTTCTTGTGTGACTTAATTATGAGTTCAGTTTTTATTCAAGCACACCTGTTCTGCACATACGACACATGCGTGTTGAATGTTCCCTGTGTGTGAGGAGGAGTGCCTGATGTCAAAAACAGGATCCATTTTTGTTTGGTTTGTTCTCTCTTTACATCAACATGCAAATCTTTGATAAATGTTTTATCTGGAGACCAAATGGCAATAAGGAAATGGATATCTGAGTCTTTGTTTGCAAGAAAGCAGTACTGAAAGTGTACTGTGGAAATGCTGCTCCATAAATTCACAAGCTTATGCATTCCCAGCTAGTGTTTCAACATGGGCCTTAAATATTTTCCATATGCCTGTGGACTGCTTGTTATTTGTATTTAATTTCCCCCCCATTCTTTATTAAAATGTTTCATTCATGTGTGAGCTTTTAGACTGTGCAGGACAGGAATCAGTGTAATAACAGTGAATAGATGACGAGTCTTATTCAGGTAACCAAGTCCCAGTCTGAAATATATTTCTGCTCAAATTTACATTATGTACAACATTTCAGGTTTGAGCAATTTTTTTACAGTATGACATCACCATTCACGACTGGATTATCTTATATTCCTGCAGATGAATGTATGAAGGTGACATTTTTAGTCTCCTACATATTACTGATTAAAAAGAAAGTAGCATTTTTCATTAATTCATTAAAACATACCAAACAGATGGGATCGTTATTTCAGGAAAAAATGACCACTGCAGGTGAGGGCTTTTATTCTTCTTTTCATTACTGTGTTAAAGTGTGATATTTGCTTGTATTTTTCAGACGCACTGTACACCGCATTGGCCAGCACTGTAAAGATCACTTCTAACAATGCTTGCTTTCTTTTATTGTGTTCATTACGTAAAGGACAGGCAGTACGCCTGCTGTAATTATGTACAGAATGTGTGTAATAAGTTATTATTGGGACAGCAGAAAACGACAAATACTTTTGGCATGGTTTTTGCAGTGGCATGGAGGAAACCAGATGCTGCTCAAATCGAAGCTTCATTTCTTGATCAAACAGAAAGGGGAACAACATGAGACACTATTCATGTAATATTGTATATTGCAGTAGGCTCAAGAAGTGGTTTTGCTGCAAGGATTGTAAAGCACATACAGCATCTGTATCGCAGGATGGTTGTGTGACTGTTAGTGTTCGATTTTTGCAGTTTTGTCATTTAGTGAATATTTGGTTGAAACACCTTTTGAATTATGTTAATATTTCTTAATAAAAACCATGCATTTAAATGACTGACATTGAAAATGTTTAATTCTAAAGTGATGTTTAATGCACATCTTGCAGACAATTTTATGCAAAGAAACTTACATTGCATTTAAGATAAATGTGTGGTTAAATGAGCTGCTCCAACATGCAGCCAGAGCAGCTTGAGGAACTTTGAAATAATCCTGCTTGTTTTTTTGCTCATAGTTTGGTTCTGAAAAGCCAAAGCACTCTGCAATGGCCCACTGACTTTGTTTAATTCCAGATGAGATGTGCATGCTGTAGATGGTTTTGGATGGTTCTGCTGTTTTTGACATGAGGGAATCTTGAACATGTCTGTGAAAGTTTTCCTTGCTTACCATGCTATTCTCTGTGTATTTCTTCTCAATAAGGAAACATTTTGGTTGTTTTCCATCTTCACCGATTTCTGAGAACTGTATTTTTTTGATGTGTTTCAAGAAGAGAATTAATCCTTCAGGATCTTCGGTCAAGGCACAGTAAAGTTCCTCCATGTCACGATCTGTGATTGTATGTCTAGATATTTCCGATTTTTCTGCCATTTTCTCTGTTCTGAGAGGGAGCCTGAACATGGTTCCAGATTTGAGTGCAAACATTTTTGGAAGAAAGGTATGATAAACATCCTCAAAAGACTTTTTAAATTCGTCTTGCATTGAAAACATGCAGCCTGGGGACTGTTTTGTTACACCTTCCACGTATTTTAGATTTGGATCAGAAATGCAGAGCCATTTGTCACCAGTCAGGATAGATGGACAGTCTGTTAAATGATACACTGAATTGAAGCCAAGTCCATATTTCCCAGTTCTTCCTAAACTTCCATGTTTTCCTCCTTCCCCCAGCTGCTGAATACCTTGCAGATCAGCATCAGAAAATGTTCTGTTGTTGTACACACAAAGTGCCGGGCCTTGAGCCAGTTCCCATTTCTTTCCAAATATCTTTTTTGTTTCATGTTGTCTTTTGTCCCA
This sequence comes from Sinocyclocheilus grahami, assembly GCF_001515645.1. NCBI lineage: Eukaryota > Metazoa > Chordata > Actinopteri > Cypriniformes > Cyprinidae > Sinocyclocheilus > Sinocyclocheilus grahami. The sequence continues at coordinate 1,049,896 of NW_015505559.1, read as the reverse complement.
CACAAAGTGAATTTCTGTTGCCTCTGCATCATCAGCATTTTGAATGAGCTCTTTCAGAATATCCTTTTTAGATGGATATGCATCAATTATATTTTTTATTCTGACAGTTAGTTTCTCGGTTTGTCCAAACTCCTTGGCATGGATTGAAAACCCACTGACCAAATGATTCTTCAGAGTATGGTGTCTTGTTGTCATTACTCCAAAACGACAGGCCACAGTACGAGGTATCAGGTCATGGGAGAGCTTGACACCAGCTGAGTCAGGCATCCATGGGCTGTCATTAAATCTCAGCTCTTTAGAAGATGTCAGCACCCTTCTCTCATCAGGTATGAGACAGTTTGTAAGCTTTTCTTCTTTAATTTTGAACAGCCCATTCACGAGTATTGCAACACAGTTATGGAGGTCTGACGTGGAAAGAGGCTGAGATCCATATAAAGCCTTAATTTCCTCAAGTGCAGTAACAAATTGCTCTTTTGTGAATTGTTTTTTGACACCAATGCAGTCCCAGAGCCTCTCAAATTTGGAGAAGATGACTGGAAGTACATAGAGATATGGTTTCTTTTCAAATTCTTCACTTCTGGCCACTGCCTTCACATTTACAAAGTGATCCTCAATGAAAATGAATGGAAATGATTTTGCATGGACAATAATTGGATTAGGATCTTTCTGTTCCAACAAGTAATTGTTGAGATATTCATAGCAAGACTGAGCAATGTTGAAGAGATCAGTCTTTTCAAATCCATTGCAGTATTGGTGTGCTTTTAACAGCTGCTGAAGCACCGTCTCAACTTGTGGATTTGTCCGTACTTTCAATTTCTGGAGAACTGAATCATAACTATGTAGTTGAAGTTTTGAATGATCAACTGTGAATTCTGTCATGCTTACTAAATTTCGACAACTTTTACTGTACACTTCAGAGGGTTTTTTAAGAACGGTGTTGTTCTTGTTTTTCTGAACTAGAGAAGATAAGGCAGGAAGGAATGGTATTTGAGACAGTGTGTGCCAGAGCAGGGAATTTACATCTTCTGTGGAGTCTTTCATTGACTCTATGAGACACTTAAGACGTTTTTGACATTTAGATTGGTCCTGTTGCCAAACACTGGATATCTTCCCAGCTCTTTCTATGATGTCTTCCAAAGGGAGGCGGTCACTCAGCATTCCCAAATCGGAAAGTCGTTGAATTATTTTTGGTGAGAAATAGTTATTTGCAGTTCCCTCAAGAAATCGTCCTTCCTCAAGTTCATACAAACAAGCCACTTTGCCAGAAGGATTCACAAGTCGCTTGATAAATTGAAGCTTCTGACATTTCTGTGTTGGAATGCAAGGGTAACTTTTCAGTATGTCATCAACAGCAGGATCATTCAAGTCGATGGCATTCAGAACAAGCACATTTCTGTTATGTGTGTTCACAGCACTCAAGTTCTTAAACACAATGCTATAAAACTCAGGCCAGTTGATCGTTTTCTGTTTGATCATTTCCTTGAAGCCACAATAACTGAAACTGTCTCTTACCCATGTTGGGAGAGAAACAACACAGGAATATGAAGCTCCCAAGCTCAAGAACACTTTCATGGCAATGTCTCCAACTGCTTGGTTCTTCTGAATTTTTGGATTCAGAAATCTTGCCTTGTCCATAGAACACCAATTATGTCCATTGCTAAAAAGATCCAGAGATTTACCATTACCATTCTGCGCAACTGCTGAATAGAAAGACTCAACCAGGGGTAAAAATGCTTTGCTTACTCTCTCTACATTAGGCCAGAATGCATAGAAGGAATAGTTCTGGATGTGTCCATTTTGGGCCATTTTCTTCAGCTCAAGCAGTGTTGTGATGTAAGCAGAGGTTACAGCATCTTTAAGTAAAGCTTTGTTCCACTCAGACTTCACTCCTTTTTCCCATAGGCCTTTCCTATTTGATGTGACTGCGAAAGTCCCATTCACATGAACTGGAAGACCTGTCTCAATTGAGAGAGGAAGAAAACAAAAAGCCTGGCCAAAGAGGCTTTCGTCAGGAGACCATGTATTAGTTTTTGCCTCTCTATGCAAAGGTACAGCTATACCTCCAATTGGAAATGAAAACACATGCTCTTGATCATTTCTTTTCTGGAACATTTGCAAGGAATCGTGTGTTCCAAAACACGAGTACAAAAGCCAGTACTGGGTGAGGGAACTCTCTGAATGCTCCTGAACTATTTGAACAATGTGTCCTCTGTTGACATCAATAATGTTGTGGCATGTGATATCAGTATTTCTGAATGTGCTCTTGATCTCTTGGAGAAATGTATCATTCGAGACAGCAAAAGAATTCATGACCTTTCTGGATATTTTGAGAGGAGTCTGAATCTGATCATTCATTGGAGGAGTCGATGCATTTTCAGGGACAATTTGAAGGGACAGAGATGTAATGCTTTTGAGAAACAGTAGGTGAGTTTGTGACTTGTCAGTCAAATGATTTTTAAAACTCCTAATGCGATCTTCATCATATACCTTTGAACTGATCTCTGACTTGTTTGCCTCCTCCAGAGTGCGAAATGGTAATTTAATCAAGGTGCCATTATAGGATTTCTTGCTGTTTTGCACTGACAGATCACAATCAAAAATGCCTTCATAAGATTTAAACTGTCCAGGAAACCTTTTGTACAGCCGTTCCTGGAATGGGTCGAGTTTAATTCCAGGGTTTCCTTTGCTGAGTATGTGCTTTTCCAAATGGGTGATATTTGGATCAAGTATGAGAAGGCTGTTTCCACTCAAAATTGAGGGAATATCACTCACATGGTAAACAGCATTAAATCCAAGCCCAAACTTTCCAATCATCTTAACTTTGTTTTCCTTTGATGCTGATCCCACTTTGACAATGTTTCTCCAGTCTTCTTGTGAAAAGAGCTCATTGTTGAAGATCCAAAGGCATGGTCCATTGCAGAAGGCCATTCCATCATCAATGAGGGTTTCAGGGGGGTCTCTGTGTTTTCGGAAGTCAAGGAGGAATTTACATGTGGTTGCCCCAGCATCCTCAGCATTTTGTAGGAGTTCTTTGAAAATGTCACTTTCTTCATCATACTCTTTAAGAATGTTCTTAATTCTTTGAGTAATTGGTTCAGATTGCCCACATTGTTCTATACCAAATAACTCTTGCTCTGCTTGTATTAACTGTGGGTTTAAGATGCGAGTACTTAAGAATGGGACTTTCAACCATCTTGCAGTGAGGAGTTTAACTTCCTCATGAATGACATAAAATTCCTCATTGTCTTGTTTCAGGTCATCTAGTGCTTCAGCACTTATGTCACAGAAGACTGTTTTGGACAAAGACTGGAGAGTAAATTTTTGGTTTTGTGCCATGACAGGTACAGGTGTGCTGTCCTTTAAAAGCTTCTCATTCTTTCGTATCCAGTCAAGAATGGCAATTGCCACTTCAAGTTCTGTCAAGTCTCCATGAGGAGGACACCTGCGGTCAATTCTATGTTTTATGTCATGGAGTATGCCTTCAATCTCCTCATCAGACAGTGTTTTCTTCACACCAAATTTTGTTAGCAAGTTTTCATATCGCAAAAACTCCTCAGGCACTTTCTTGATGTAAGGGCTTAGATCCAATCCAGGTGGATAGGCTAAAACTATATCTCCTGGACAGACAAACTCACTTTTATTCCAGATCCAGGGGGTGTATTCTGTGTCCATTAAATCTCTGAAATTTATCATGTTGTCCTGCATGAATTTATAGATACTGTGCAGCTTGGTTTTAAACTGAAAATCTGAATTTGGGTTTACCATTGATCTCAGTGCAGAGAGGTTCTCCAAGACTTTTTCAGCAGGAGGGGGCTCATAAAGTCCAAGACTGTTGCACACATGTTTGTTTAGCTCAGAGCTAAGTGGCATTACATATCCAACAATTGAAGAATACACTGAATCCCTAACTTCAGCAGGCTTATACAAACCTCGCTTTAGATTTCTACAGATGCTTCCATTCAAGAACTCTGGATTTTCACAAGGCACCCACTTCCTTTGCATCAACTCTCCTATCTGCATCTTGGTGAATTTGGAAAGGAAATCATTCACATTCAGTACATGAACAAGAGTATGTGCTTTTTTGAATGCCTTATCTGGTGAGTGTAAACAAAGCTTTTCAATATGATTTATGACTTGGAGTATGTTTGCTGTTGATAGTTCTTTTTGGTCTGTCTTTAAGCCAAGACGTTGCAAACTCTGAAGCATTTCCTGGGTCTTTGTGTAAATGGGTGGGGGAAAGAAATCTCCTTCAAAAAGGTCCTGGAATGTCTTGTTTCTTGGATCGAAAACATTTGAGGCTTGTTTGCGTTCTCCCTGAGTTGTCTCAATAAAATTGAGACTTTTTGTTTTTGTGAACAGCTGCTCACTTTGTGAGAGTAGAATGCTACCATTATTCAGAATCCAGGTCATTATTGTCTGTTCCTCACCGTTTTTGAAAGAGCCTGTCTTAATGCAGTCAACCAAATGAACAGCCACTTTAGCTGCATCCAAGAGTTCAATATTCAAAAGAGTCAAAAGTCTGCGATCAGCTTCATTTGCACACTGTACAATGGTGTCAGGCATTGGCAGATCATTTGGAATGGCTGGATTGGTGGTTGAAACAACTGCTTGCTTTGATTTAACTGCAACATATTTCCCAGACATCATTTTGAAGATTGGCAACATGGAAAGTAGGTTCTGTTCAGCAACTGAGAGAGAATCCAAAGAAGAGAGGTACACTTTCAACTCCTCTCTTTCATGTGATGAAGCAGAGGCAATGCCTTTGATGACCTGATCTCTGTTGGAGTTCACAATGACTTGTAGAACATTTCTTGGTGAAGCTGGAAGAACATAACTCTCCATGTAATGATGTCTAAGACACTCATCTCTTTTTATGACTGTACATCCCACCATCCTTAACACTTTCTGAACATTATTTGACAAGTTGGACCCTGTGCTACTCTGAAAGATCAAAGTTGTGTTACTCTGCAACCTTGCTAACAATATAGAATTGCCTGAACTCTGCAGTGGCTCCAGTGGTATTAAAGGCATGTTAATAAAGCTGCTTAACTCATTCCATTCAGCGCCAAGAAACTTCCAGAATTCAACCAGCCAGCTCTTTGGTGGATGATGATCTTCTGTTGTTTTCCATGTCACATGACCTTGGGTCACTTTCCAGTCCATGGGTAAGTGCTGCTTTGTGAGTGCAACAACATGTTGTGCATCCAAATTGATTATGTTGTATATGCCTGAAACACACACACACATAATATTAATTTCATATTATTATAAGCATTCCCAATAAAATATATGAAACTATTTTCTTACTCCTTGTTGCTAGTTTCCTTAATTGCACAGTGCAAAAATGGCTCAGATCGTTGGGTAAAAACCTCTCTTTACAAAATGGCAGCAATGTTCTAAATAAAGAAAACAATTTGATTATTACTATTCTGACAGCACAATATAAACACACTAAATAATTAAAGTAGGAAAGAGACAAACTTTACCTTGGAAACTTCTCATTGTCAATCAAAACAGTCTTCTGCATTCCATTGCCAAATGAAGTGAAGGTTCCATCACTGAGAGGAAGAAGCTTAAGTCCTTGTAGCTCTGTGTACTTTTCATCACTGAGAGCAAATTCAAGAAGAGAGTATTTGTCATCTTTACTGAGATTTTCAGCCTCACTTCTGTGAAGGACATCTCTAACATAAGATGGAGTCACCCATGTCAAGGTATCACTTTCAGGGAAGATTTCTTGAACATCTTTCAAAACATGTTCTGGGACTGTGACCAGGTTCTCTCTTTTAGCAATCAATAATCTTGACACTGCAGACATTGTGTCACTACGTATATTGTTTACTGGAAAAACTGCGTCTGAGGGAGACACCCAGATTTGCTCATTATCAGCAAGGTGAAAGATCTTGTATTCAAATAGACCTTTCAGAGTATTCGTTGCAACTTTATGCCACCTCTCTTTATGTACAGTCTTCGATAGGTCGGGCCAAAGATTGTACACAGTAGGGGAAGGCAGGGCTGATTTTTCAGATAATTGAATGGCATCTCGGATCATCATGAGATATACATGGGGAAGAATATCTTTTGTGAGCAGCTCATTCCACATCGCAGACTCATCATTCTTCTGATCCTCCTCTTGCCACTTGATGAACCTCCGATTGTCTGTCAGGCCAAAGCAAGCATTGATGTGAATGGGAAGCCCAGTTTTGTTTGGTTCATTATTTGGAAGTGGCAGAAAGCAACTTAGTCGCCCATTGCAAAGTGATCTGTCTTCATCTAATCGAAATGCTGCATCAACTTGAGGGTAGAAGCTCAGCTTATTAGCTAGACAGTCAATCTCTGGTATATGTCCCTGTTTCAGAAGGCAAGTTGTCACAAGCCACTGGGACCTTGTTTCTACCATTTGCTGGCAAATCTGTGATACTGTTTTAAAACATGTTTTTCTGTCAAACAATTCTTTCTTGATATAAGAAAGGTCAGTGATAAAGTTATTTGACACTGAAACTTTGAGCCTATTGTTGCAGAGGCCATTGGTGTCAATATGTAGCAAAGTAATGGATGACACATTTCTCAGGAAAAGAAGACTGATGTCCGCATCAGCAATGAAACTGTCAAATAGCTGATTAACTTTTTTGGAGTCATATAAGTTATCTGAGATCTCTGAAGCCTCATTACGCAGAGGGAAACGGAAGAGCGTTCCTTTAAAGTATTGCTCCTCACTGATGACCTTCTCCCAGGAACAACTGTTGACTTGACTGACAATATTTTGAAAGGGCTGAAACTGATCTCTGAATTTCAAAAGGCTCTCTCTGTCCTCTTCATCATTCAAAGACCATCGATAGCCTTCTTCATCCTCTCCAAACATCTTCTTTTGTGGGTCAAAAATGGCTAGGTGCTCAGAACTGACGACACATGGCAAGTCTGTAAAAAGCAATACAAATATATTTTTTTAATTGTTAGCATCACTAGTGTTGTGCTAAAGCCCCTGTCAGAATCTAACATCCAAAGTACCCTGATGGCCAATTATTTGTTAAAATTGATGTTGCAGTCAGTCAGGTAAATGCAATCAGATTGTTGATAATACACTGTAATCAGGATGCACCGATTCTGGCCAATAGAGATATTACATTTATTTTTATCCTGAAATTAGCACTTTATAAGGATCACAACACCATTATAATAAACAGTCACACTTTTTTAAGGTTCAATTCTCACTATTAACAAACCGTAAACTACGACTAATAAATAAACTCCTAATTTGCTGCTTATTAATAATTAGTAATGTAGTTGTTAAGTGTAGGTATTGGGTAGGATTAGGGATGTAGAATATGGTCATACGGTACAATACATATGGTAGAGCAGGTCCTACCAGATCAAAGTTACAAATGGTCATACAAAAATTATCAAACAAAAAACTTTAACTATTTAGCCTATTTATTTAGGACTAAACAGTGATTTTGACCTAGTTTTGGATATCTGAGATACAGTTTGAGATACAACAGTGGCGACTGGTTTTTTTCAAAAGAGGTGAAGCACAGATCTCTGTTATTAATGGCAAAGTGTTTTTAAAAGTTTGATTTAGTATAAAAAGTAATTAACTTAAATAACTAAAGAACTCAAAAAAACATTTACAAATAGAAGATAAGCTGCAAAACTTCTTCATCGCTGTAACATGAATAAGGAAGGATAGGTACCCAAACAAATGCAATACCCCTAGAGTGTAATATCCTTTGCTGCAGGCTCTAAAATAAGTTTGTTTCTAGTGTGACCATCCTTTAAATCTGCTCCCATTGTTTTCAAATACCTTGATATTTTCTGAGCTCTTCAGTCCACAGGCTGTCAGTCTCATAATGTCTCTCATCATGAATAAACACCACAGTTGAAGCTCCTGCATCATCTGCATTCTGTATCAGCTCCTGATATTTTATTAGATAATTATTATTGACAGATGATATATAAGGTGCATACCATTTGATGCAAAATGATTCATGCAATATGTACATATTTTTTTTTATTTTTTTTTTACCTACCTTCAATATTTGTCCCCCATCTGGGTACCTTCTCAAAATTTCTTTCAAGTAATCAATGAATGGTGGAGACGTAGCACCGAATTTATTTCTACATTGAACAATGTAAAGTTTATCACAAACTGCACAAAAATGCATACAAATCAAACTCAAAGTTCAATGTGTAACAGATAAAGTACAAAATTAGATTAATTAATGCAAGTCAATTGTTAGTATGCTTGGGATTATTTGTAAAATATATTAGTCTTATTACTGAATTTTTCATAAACTCCTACATACTTTACTAACAGTTCACTTTTAATCAGATATTAAAGGGATAGTTCACCCAAAAATGAAAATTAGCCCATTATTTATTCACCCTCAAGGCATCCTATGTGTATATGACTTCCTTCTTTCAGATGAATCCAATCAGAGTTATATTTAAAATTGTCTTTGATCTTCCAATTTGTTTAATGGCAGTCAGCGGGTGTACATAGAGAGCAGGTCCTACCAGATCAAAGTTACAAATGGTCATACAAAAATGATCAAACAAAAAACTTTAACATTTAGTTTTTTGCATAGTAAAGAATTTCAGTACTAGTCCTAGCAGATAAAAATGAATCATATCTCCAATACTGTATGCACTCTTGTGCACTTATTTGCAGCCTATTTATTTAGGACTAAACAGTGATTTTGACCTAGTTTTGGATATCTGAGATACAGTTTGAGATACAACAGTGGCGACTGGTTTTTTTCAAAAGAGGTGAAGCACAGATCTCTGTTATTAATGGCACAGTGTTTTTAAAAGTTTGATTTAGTATAAAAAGTAATTAACTTAAATAACTAAAGAACTCAAAAAAACATTTACAAATAGAAGATAAGCTGCAAAACTTCTTCATCGCTGTAACATGAATAAGGAAGGATAGGTACCCAAACAAATGCAATACCCCTAGGGTGTAATATCCTTTGCTGCAGGCTCTAAAATAAGTTTGTTTCTAGTGTGACCATCCTTTAAATCTGCTCCCATTGTTTTCAAATACCTTGATATTTTCTGAGCTCTTCAGTCCACAGGCTGTCAGTCTCATAATGTCTCTCATCATGAATAAACACCACAGTTGAAGCTCCTGCATCATCTGCATTCTGTATCAGCTCCTGATATTTTATTAGATAATTATTATTGACAGATGATATATAAGGTGCATACCATTTGATGCAAAATGATTCATGCAATATGTACATATTTTTTTTTATTTTTTTTTTACCTTGGTCAAATCGCCTGTCAATCAAGTTCTTTGCAAACGGTCAATTATTCGTGTAATATGTAAAGGGGTTTTTTTGTCTTTTTTTTACCTACCTTCAATATTTGTCCCCCATCTGGGTACCTTCTCAAAATTTCTTTCAAGTAATCAATGAATGGTGGAGACGTAGCACCGAATTTATTTCTACATTGAACAATGTAAAGTTTATCACAAACTGCACAAAAATGCATACAAATCAAACTCAAAGTTCAATGTGTAACAGATAAAGTACAAAATTAGATTAATTAATGCAAGTCAATTGTTAGTATGCTTGGGATTATTTGTAAAATATATTAGTCTTATTACTGAATTTTTCATAAACTCCTACATACTTTACTAACAGTTCACTTTTAATCAGATATTAAAGGGATAGTTCACCCAAAAATGAAAATTAGCCCATTATTTATTCACCCTCAAGGCATCCTAGGTGTATATGACTTCCTTCTTTCAGATGAATCCAATCAGAGTTATATTTAAAATTGTCTTTGATCTTCCAATTTGTTTAATGGCAGTCAGCGGGTGTAGCAGTTCATCAGTCCAAAAGAAGTGAAATAAAGTGCATCCATCCATAATAAAAAAGTGTCTCACACGGCTCCGGGGGGTGAACAAAGGCCTCCTGTATTGAATCGATGTATTTTTGTAAGAAAAATGTCCATATTCAAAACGTAATAATCACTTTAATCTAGCTTGCGCCAACAGTTGTACACGGAAGCAGCTCCGGGAGGATGACGTAAGATGTCGGCGTTGCGCATGTGCCGGTGAGTCTCGTGAAAACCAACGTTTGTTTACACGACTTACAGCTTTTAAAGTTTCTTTACAAATCCTCGTTTTGTACTTCTAATAAGTGACCGTTGTTCTGTTTTGATCTCTCCCGTGCGTTTCCGCATGCGTCACTTCTGAGCAGCGCATGCGCAACACCAACGTCTTACATCATCCGCCCAGAGCTGCTTCCGTGTACAACTGTTGGCGCAAGCTAGATTAATTTGATTATTACGTTTTAAATGTGGTTATTTTTCTTACAAGGCCTTTGTCATTTTCTAATTTAAATTTTTGGGTGAACTAACCCTTTAAATTGGCTTAAACATAAAACATGCAGTGAATAAAATCACTTACTTCTTTTTCTTCTTTTGCCTTGATGCTGAACTCATTGTCTTTCTTTTACAGTCTCCTGTGTGGTTAAAAAAAAGCTGTTTAAAAAAACAATTAACTTTCAGAAATCTTAAAAGATGCATTCCTTTGAACAGTTGTTCTTATTCCATTGCCATTGTTATAATATATATATATATATTTTTTTCCATGTAGTAGTTTGCACTGCTTTCTTGGGTCTCTTGTGGCCTATAGCTACAAAACAGTTCACCTTGCAAAATCTGCAAAATATTAATAGTTTAAAAAATGTAAAAGCGTTTATAAAAATAGATTTTTTTCCCCGTACTGCCCAGAATAAGCTATTTCATAAAACAGATGTATACGTATAGTCCAAAAGGCAAAATAATTATTGAATTTACACAAACCAATCTGTTCAAAAGTTTACATATACACTTGATTCTTAATATTGTGTCTCATAACCTGGATGATCCATGACTGTTTTATGTTTTTTATTAGTTTTTCATGATTCCATTGTTTGTCTTGAGCAGTTCAACTTTCTACTGTTTTCTACCATCTTCTGAATACTTACCCCTCCAGTTCTACTCTGCTCTGATCAGGATTTGAACCAGTGTTTCCGGCATGGGAGGAGGGCTCTCTAAATGAATGTACATTCTGCAATGTGTCACATGTACACTTTTTTTTTATCATATCTTTCTGATATTCAAAGGTCTCTTAAGCCTTCTACAAACGGTGTGATTTCTTCAATCTTATAAGAATATTACAGATTACATTCACACTGTGCAACATGTATCTGATAAACTTGGGTACGACATGCATGTAGACTGTACGATGATGACATGTGCTAGTGGTAAACAAAAAGAGCATGACGAATCACAGTTTGGTAGTTGTACTTTTTATGTGTGCTGAAAAAAAGAAGAAGCTGCAAAAGAGGAAGGGAAAATAATTTGAGGTAAGCAGTTTTAAATTTTAGCACCATGTCGCTGAACAACACACTGTTTTCTACCATCTTCTGAATACTTACCCCTCCAGTTCTACTCTGCTCTGATCAGGATTTGAACCAGTGTTTCCGGCATGGGAGGAGGGCTCTCTAAATGAATGTACATTCTGCAATGTGTCACATGTACACTTTTTTTTTATCATATCTTTCTGATATTCAAAGGTCTCTTAAGCCTTCTACAAACGGTGTGATTTCTTCAATCTTATAAGAATATTACAGATTACATTCACACTGTGCAACATGTATCTGATAAACTTGGGTACGACATGCATGTAGACTGTACGATGATGACATGTGCTAGTGGTAAACAAAAAGAGCATGATGAATCACAGTTTGGCAGTTGTACTTTTTATGTGTGCTGAAAAAAAGAAGAAGCTGCAAAAGAGGAAGGGAAAATAATTTGAGGTAAGCAGTTTTAAATTTTAGCACCATGTCGCTGAACAACATGCCATTTCATGTTGCACTGTTATTGGCTGGTCAGTAAACGTAGGTCGTAGCAGGAAACACACTGTGCGCTGATCATGCTGAACTTCTGACACTGTCAGAAAATGATCGTATAGGCTATCTTTGGTCACAAGACTGTGACAACAGCCATCTTTGAACCTCTCTCATTGTACGACATAAGACCACCGTTTAGGGTCCACGATCACAGAAATCGCCACAATTGTTTCACGATGACAATCTTTCATCTAGGACAGTCGAAAATCATGCAGTGTGTCCTGTGTTTTACAGCCCTCCTCCTTAGGGTCACCCTTCAATTCCTTTATACTGTATTCAGTCACCACAGAAAATGAGTATACTTCAAAAATGTCAAATATCTTAAGTTATAGGCTAACTGCTTTTATACTGTCTTGTAAGGAACTGTTATTATATGTCAGGGTCCTGCCGTGACAGTCTTGTCACTGTTTAATGTTTCTTTCTTTGTCCTGTGCTTAAGCACTTTGTCTTTGTTTGTGTTGCTATGTGCTCCTCTTGTCTTGCCCACTTGTTTAATTCTTGTTGGGCTGATTGTGTTCACCTGATCCTCTGTTCCCTATTATATATATATATCACAGTTATGTTCTAGCGTACATGTCTAAAGTATATCAAAAAGAATAAATCAGTCTTATAAACTCCTTGATTTAACTTATAATCTGCATGCACAATAAACTATAGTAAAATTTATTTCTATTTTATAAGAAAATTTCTTGCAAGTTTTAATAAAATGTGATTTAATAGCATGTGTCCAGTACATGCCTCAGGCTTGCATAGTATTCTCAAATCACTTATCGGACTCCTTAGTAATCCTCCTTAGATCCTGAACCTGCTCATTATGTTATTTTTTGAGTCAGACATGCTACTTCAGCTGTGTGTCTTGATTCGACAACGCGGAAATAAAGTTCAATTCATTTGTTCCCTGTCTTGTGTTGTATAATTTGCATTAAAAAAAAGTTCTATTCAGTTCATTTTGTGAACCCACTCAACCGGTTACTTCCCTGAGAACCATCTCAAAAGAACTATTCGTTCAAGAATCAAATATCACTATTCCATGCAATTTGACATTTTTTTTGTGCAAGTTTCAGATATTTATTCCTAGTTTTATTTTGCATTTGTTTTGTTTCTCTAGTCATAGTTTTTCACATCAGGTTTTATTTTGCCTCTTGTTTCATTTATTACTTTCTCTCTCGTGTCATGCCTTGTGTCAACACCTTGCGTCCAGTGTTGCCAATTTGGGGATTTTGTCGCCAAATTTAGCTACTTTTTCATTGTAGCTGCGACTTTTTTTATGCAACGAGGAGCTATTTTACCTATATTTAAATAAAACTAGCGATTTTTTGGAGATTTTTTAGTTTTTACTTGGCCACACCCTGCCGTAGGCCCGTGACCTCTCACGTTTGCTCTCAATCATGCCAACGAGTCTGCTGCAGTGAACACAGTACGCCACGCCTGCCATGATGCACACCACAATTTCATTATAAGCATCAATCAAGATGCCAGAGAAAAAAATTGACATCTTGTTTTAACCACGGACACAAAAGTTATACCACAATTCATGCACAGTCATGTCAGCCAGATACTGAGAGAGAGAGACAGTGCATCATTGTGTCATGTGTGCTGGGATGCAGTATTTTGCACTTACTTTGTAGTAATAGAGTGTGTTGACTGAAATAAGTTTGTATGAATAAAGTTTTTGTTTTTGGAGAATCATAATATCTCTTATCTGTTGTATTTGAGCAGGACAAGGATGCACTTTGGTGACACAAAACAAATTCCCAACATTGTGTCTTTCCATCATTTCCATCATGTTTGATGTGCTTGCAGATCACAAGCATTTCCTAATTTCACTTCAGAATTTTTTGTTATATTTAATCTTTTGTTATATTTTTTATACTGTTATCATTTGTAAAGTATACATATATATTTACTTTACCTGTATTTACTTTGTTTTCATATTTGGCGACTTTTTGTGAAAAATGGAGACTTTTGAGAGTGGTTCTAGAGATTTTCTTTGGCAACACTGCTTGCATCTTGTCTTGTTCATTGTGAGTCTTGTGTTCATTCCTGCCCCGCCCTGTATCCTGATGTTTCCTGGCCACTGACTCTCACTGCCTGGCAACATGACTGGTGTATCTGTGTGATATAATTAAGTGTCAAGCCTCTGGCTCTGTGAGCCTCTACCTAGAAGCAAGACTGGTTCTACATCTGAGAAATCAAGCTTATGGTTTCTGCATGGTCTTCCCCGCCATTATCCTGCTTGGTACTCCCTCTTCCTCCACAGCCCTCAAGCCTGTTGTCAGACTGGTCTCAGTGGTCACCCTCCCTGCCTGTCGTCTGCCCTTCCCTATACTGTTTGCACTGTTTCACACCTCACTCTCCTTGTTGTGCTCTGTGTACAGTCTTATCAATAAAACACCATCACTACTCAATCCGGGTCCTCTCTCTTGCAGATCCGTAACAATATATTTCTTCCTTTCTTATCGTTTCATATTTAGCTAGGAGTTAAATTGAAGAGGAGTTAAAAAAAATAGCATAAACTGCTAGTTACATTGTTTCTCTTTTTCAAAATGTTTACAATGTTTACATTGTTACATTGTTTCAAAATGTTGCCATTTACTTACCCTCAAGTTGTTCCAAAATCTCATGCAGATGAGTTTCTTTCTACTGCTAAACATAAAATAAGATATTTTGAAGAATGTTGGTAACCAAACAGTTAGCCATTGACTTCTAGTATTTTTTTTTTCATACCAAGTCAATAACTACCATCAACTGTGTGGTTAACATTCTTCAAAATATCTTCATTTGCAATCGTTGCATATTTCATCGTATATTTTCTTTTTATGTTTTTTTTTAAGACATATAAATTAAGATATTTGTTTCCCAGAACACGATATAAAATCACTTGTGGACTATATTACCTAAAGTAGCGTATCACATGCTAAATGAATGAATGAATAAATAAATAAATAAAAATATAATACAACCACATTTTGCAGAACTGCAAGCCAAACCTCTAAACTGGTATGAAAGGAACTCAATAAATGGAAGTAGTATAAACCTTCAGAAGTTGTTTGCTTATGCCTTGCATCAGCCAAAATAGAACAGAAATAGAAATATTGTTATGTTATATTAGTTTAATATTATAGCCTATTACTAAATATTAATATAACTAAAAATTGCATTTCAAAAACTCATGTAACTTCTGCATGAGGTTTTCTCCTACCTTTAATGGTCCTTATGGGTCATGATGATGCTTCCACTCCTACCCGCAGAATGAAAGCAAAGCGATCAGAAGCACACAGTTAAACCCTCTCAGTGCGCACAATTCGAACTGGCAGACGCAAAACAGGCTCTTTCCGGAGAATGGAAACCTAGAGAACTCTAGGTTTCCGTTCTCTGGAAAGAGCCTGTTTTGCGAAAATGAAACTTACCCTCCTCCTTCACGCTAAGTTCAATGAATGACTCCGGAAAAAAATAACTGTTTTCACGCAGAGTATCTCCGAATGTACAAAACTCTCAGGAATACTTGAAAACAAAAATAGTATGTTGCGTGCGCCTTTAGGGCACTTTGTATTTTTAATCAATGTCAGTTATTCTCAAGATCAGCTCCTTTTAATGCAGCAGATAATCAGGCATTTAAAAACGTTAAATATTTTTCAGTTAAACGAGCGCCACAGAAATTATGGCGAGGGTGATGATGTACGACTATCGAAAGAGAAAACACCTGAACAGAAATAATAATAATAATAATAATAATCATACTCATATTAGGTCTACTATACAATAAATAAATAAATAAACAAACAAACATATGAAAGCCTTTCCCCTGATAGCACACATACATCTCGGAGACGTCTATTAGACGTCTGCATTTCCATCTGCAAGACGTATTTTTTAGAGAGTTTGCTCATCTGCAATACGTCTATAGGACGTTTCCTTTTAGATGTCAAATAGACGTCTATTAGATGTCTTTAAGATGTTTATGATTTAGAATGTATGTAAAACTGACATCTGGAAGACGTCTGTCAGATGTTTGTCCAAAGCAGATGCTTTCCAGACCAAGAGATCTTTAACAGACATCTTGCAGACGTACATTATAGCATCTTAATGTATTATGATTTACGGTGGCAAAAATTAATTTAATGAGAGTGATTTTGCTGAAATCTGTGTTTACCCTCCCAGATAGCACATGTCTGCAAGATGTCTGTTAAAGATCTCTTGGTCTGGAAAGCATCTGCTTTGGACAAACATCTGACAGACGTCTTCCAGATGTCAGTTTTACATACATTCTAAATCATAAACATCTTAAAGACATCTAATAGACGTCTATTTGACATCTAAAAGGAAACGTCCTATAGACGTATTGCAGATGAGCAAACTCTCTAAAAAATACGTCTTGCAGATGGAAATGCAGACGTCTAATAGACGTCTCCGAGATGTATGTGTGCTATCAGGGCTATTTATTAAGGCATAAGTAAACAGAATTGTAAGTAATGTTCTTGCCATTAGACAACTTTTATTTTGATAGCATACAGGCTGCTTAGGCTACTCTATGGCTTCCACGAAGGCGAGAAACTGATTTCCGTACACACTAGTACCAGTGATAGCATCTCTGTCAGTTCGTGTGATTTTCGCAAAGACCTGAAATGCATGACATGTCGCCATCCTACATTAATCTCCGTTCATCTGCGGTGATTTAGAGTATACTAGAACCACACGGACAATCTGACGCGAGATATGCAGTGAATAATGTAGCGAAGAGATATTAATAAAAACGTAAGTTATGTTTTTGGAGGAAACGGTGATGAAAGGGGTGAGTGTGCATGTCCTGTCCTCAAAATGTTTCCAATTTTTAACTCACCCTTGCGTCACATTCATTTTTGCTTGTCTTGTTATATAACTGGGCGTGGTATTTATATATATATAGATATTATATTGTTAGATAACCGCGAGAACATCCTCAGCTGTGATTGTTTGCTGTTGTTTTGACATATTTTGTTTTTTTTGATGACAGTGACGGTCCTCGAGACAATTTTCCAGGAAGGAGAAAATATAAATCAAACCTGCTGTACTCAGCAATATAAAGTTATAGTATGTTTTATAAAGCTGTTATCATGATCTGTTTTTTCTAGACGAAAGCACTATATTGGCTACACATATAAATCTTGAGACATGGGACAAAACAGGTCCAGCAAGGGTAACTGCTATTAGCTTTAAAAATATATATTTTTTAAATGTCATGAGAAGGGTTCAATCATTCATATGCAATACAATGGATACAAATGTTTTTTAATGATGAAAAAGAGCTTGTTTTATCAAAAGCAACACTTAATAATATCTCCTATCAAAGCAAGGTTGTTTTTTAATGACACATGCATGTTTCATAAGATTTTAAAGTTGCGTCCCCACTTTTGTCAACACCGTCAGACATTCAATAAAATGTAATAAAATCAGGGAATATCAGGGGCAGCGGTCACTCTAAAGGACCCCCTTGCCACAGAGTACAGCAGTGTCAGACAGGCTCTGCTAAGTTTTAGTTCTAGAATATTTTAAATCCTAATGTTAATATTTCCCGTGTCACAGCCATGATATGTCAACACCATCATTATTTGAAATATTTAGATCATTTTATTTTCCTGAAACAGGTCCCATTAGCATCTAGCATCAACAGAAACAAATAAAATGCTACTACATGAACTCCATTGGTTTTGTGAAAGAAATGCCAAATTTGTCAACCCCGTCAGATGTCACCACCATAAGATCTTGTGTTCCAATGATATATCAAAATACTTAAATGTGATTCTTGAATAAAAGCTTTATAAACAATAACATACTCACTGTTTGTTGTGTTTGTTTTAATACAGTAATTGACTGATTCAATGTATTTGATAGTTAAAATGACTACAAATTCAGGTTTTCGTCACCTCCGTCAGTTGAATATTTTGATAATATTTCATTATGATATTTTATATTTGTTGTGGAATTGTCGGTCACATGTGAACGTGTAATCTGTCTGCTAACACGAGAATGTGTTTTGAAATGTTAAAAACATCTTGAATGCTGTTAAAGATAAAGCTGAAATTATTTTTCACAGTCCAAGCTAAAAAAAAGCACATTTTGTTAAAAAAGAGAAAAATTGGGAGGTTGTATCAAAGCATAGCTCAGTAGCTTAGTACATATAAGATACATAAATGTAGTTTCATTTGTCTGAGTACAAGGTTTTATTTTTTCAAATTTGCACCCTGTTTTGTCCCACTTCTCAAGAATGACTGCGTTATAATCTGTGTGTACTGTACATGCACAATAAGGAATTACACAATGCCCGCTACAGACTGGCCAATAAAAACATAGGTTCCTGGAAGTGTTTGTAAAACTGGATAATACAAACTTCCTGGAAGTGTTTGTATTGGCCAGTCTGTAGCAGGCATTGTAATTTCTTATTGTGTATTTGTGTCCTGTACAGTATGTCACACTCAGATTATAATGCATTAATTATGCGTGTATATTTTAAGATAGTGCTTTCATCTAGCAAAACCAGATCATGATAATTGCTTTATAAAACATACTATAGCTTTATATTGCTGAGTACAGTGGGTTTGATTTAAATTTTACACATCTTCTTCCTGGAAAATTGGCTTGAGGACCGTCACTGTCATCAAACAACCAAAATATGTTCAAACAACAGCAAACAATCATAGCTGAGAAGCCACATCTACTACTATGCATAGGGGAAAGTGGGGTGAGTTGTGCCAGTTTTTACTCAAAGTGACTTTAAAGTGAGGACATGACAGTAATGCCTTTCACTTTAGAATGTACATATATTTCAGGATGTGGTGCATCCCTGAGAACAATAACTTTGGATCTGAAATAAATTGTTTCAGAAATATAGCTTTTGGGAAAAAAGTGGTTTCGTGGCACAACTTGCCCCTGGTGCAGGGTAAGTTGTGCCTTTTGGGAGAATACGTTGGGGTAAATTGTGCCAGTGATTTCTGAAGTAAAACAGAACATTTTAATGTTATGAGCTGTAATGCTATATGAAAGCAAGACAAATTCAATACAAAATTACTAATTTAAGGTTTATTTAGATATTGTCACCCTATTAAACTGTTGGAATAAGTCATATTTTGTAGTTTTTGGGAAAACAAACTTAAATACACAATATATGATATTTGTGAATCATTTCAGGCAAAAATTCTTTAGCAATAGATGCCTGTTGACATACATAGAATGCTGTCTGTCAATTATGTAACATATAAGAATAAAGTGACTAGGCTAATTTCTAAACATGTAGAATGACCTATGGACCCTGCAGGTGATCCATTCATGAATGATTCTTTGAAACGAACACGAGGGAAAATAAACATTGGATTGGATTGCATTTCGAGTGGCATTTACTGCACAGGCCACAGTGACAAGCTCTCCTCTTTCAGCTGATGTAACTGAACCCACTTGTTTCTTCCCTTTCTCTGTGACAATCTGCTTGGGTGTCTGCACTGTAGTCACACCAGTTTCGTCCATGTTGTACATCATGTGTGGAGGGAAGTTATACCTGAAATGAGATTATGGAGGTGGTTATGTGTGTAAATGTAAATTCTGCTACTCAGGGCAGAAGACCCTATAGAGATGCGCCCTCTTTCCTTCCCTGGCTGCCTCGTCTGTGTGTCATGCCATGTGTCTCTCTTCTTTGGAGGATGAGTAAAATGGATGGCTTTTCAAAATGATGTGGTCACATGACCAATTTCTTCTATGGTTTTCCAGAAACAAGGGGTGGAACTACTTCCCCCCTGGCACAAATCACCCCACTCTCCCCTAGAGGTACTATGCTCTCCCCTCCTTTATTAAAGGGTTAGTTCACCCAAAAATTAAAATTAGGCTGCGTTTTACTCACCCCCGAGGCATCCTAGGTGTATATGACTATCGTCTTTCAGACGAATCCAGTTGGAGTTATATGTTTTTGTAAGAAAAATATCCATATTCAAAACGTAATTATCACTTTAATGAATCCTCTGACATTCTTCTTTACAAATCCTCGTTTTGTACTTCTAATTCTTGACCATTGTTTTGTTTTGATCTCTCCCGTGCGTTTCCGCATGCGTCACTTCTGAGCGGCGCATGCGCAAAGCCGACCTAATACGTCATTCCCCCGGAACTGCTTCTGTTTACAACAGTGAGCGCAAGCTAGATTCAAGTGATTATTACGTTTTTAATATGGATATTTTTCTTAAAAATGCATCGATTCATTACAGAAGGCCTTTGTTCACTGCCCGAAGCCGTGTGATCATCGAAACACACAGCGTCTTTACGACATGGCGGCGGTGGCAACAATACAACAATACTACAGCGAGAATAAAAGTTACGCCTTCTTTCTTTGCATGAACATTTGGGCGGCGTAATGCAAATCTTCCCACATCTTGACGTAGACATGGGGGCATGTTAGAACGAGCCGTTTTAGGTAGGCGTGGTTGACTCTTAACTTTTATAAAGAATATCTCTTTGGATTTGAGACTTTAGTCTTTGCAACTTTACAGATCTTCTTTATGCACCAAGAGCTTGTAACACTCCAAAGAGAAAGGAAAAGTTGAAATCGCATCATATGACCCCTTTAATATAACTCAGACTGGATTCGTCTGAAAGAAGAAAATCATATACACCTAGGATGACTCGGGGTGAGTAAAACGCAGCCAAAATAAAATTTTTGGGTGAACTAACCCTTTAAGGTAACCACAAGCTGACTGAAAGGTTTTGTCAGTTAATATTGAACTGAAATTAGTTATATTATAGTTCTATAATTAGTTTTGCCTTTTCCAGCTGCATTTTAACAGAAACAAATGAAATATTGCATCCATTTCTTATACATTGTATGTAGAGTTGCATACATTGGTAAATAATTGATCAAAACATCCATATTCCATTGTTTTTATGTTTATTTAGAATAAATTTGTGGACATTTATCCTTCCTTGCTTCTTGAGAAGGATCACCACTCAATAATGACCTTGAATTACACCTGTAATAAAGGTTGAAGTCACTGTACACTGAAATTAAAAATTTCACAAATAATTATGAAGAATTGGCAAGTAACACATTAAATGTGAAATTAGAAAGTGGGAGGACTACAATAGATTTATTTGGTTAAAAAAAAAAGCTCCTATAGTCTTTGTTTTTATTCAACTTAGATTTTCTTTACAGTGTTTAAGCGATCTAAACTAAATGATTTGTTAATGTTTTTGTCATTAGGTGTGATGATCCAAGATGTCTCACTCTTCCAAGCCTCGATCCCACCCTTGTGGCCTTTGTGACAAGTCTTTTGCCCAGATATCCATGCTCACCAAGCACCAGCAAGTGCATACTGAAGAAAAGCCCTACAAATGCCCCTACTGTGACAAGTCTTTTGCTCTTTGTTCTTGTCTGGTTCTACATAAATGCACCCATGCTGGGGAGAAGCCTCATACCTGCCGGCTTTGCTCCAAGACCTTCATCTCGTCGGCCCACCTTGCACTGCACCTGCGCTCACGCACTTGGAGAGAGGAAGTACAAATGCAGTGTATGTTCCAAAATGTTCATGCAGTCGTCCCAACTTATGCGCCACAAGACCATCCACACTGGTGAGAAACCTTTCAAATGGCCATATTGCAATAAATGCTTTGGCCGTGCCTCACACCTAAAAACCCATCGAAGGCTCCACACTGGTGAAAAACCCTTCAAATGTACATTGTGTGAAAGGGCTTTTACGCAAAAGGCCAGACTTATTATACACTTGCGCTTGCACACAGGTGAGCGCCCTTTTAAGTGTGACAAGTGTGGTAAGGCCTTCTGCATGTCAGCCCAGCTGCTTAACCATCGGGCTTTGGAGCTGGGTGAGGGCAGGTACATATGTGCCACGTGCCACAAGGGCTTCAGGTCAGTGTCCATGCTAAAACAACACAAGAAAAGCCACCAGGGCAGCGGGATGCTCTGTTGTAGCATGTGCTCAGGGGCCTTCGCTCATTCCTCTTATCTGCAGCTGGAACTGCATTTACAAAACGAAGAGCAGCTCTTCCATTGCAAGGTGTGCAACAAAATCTTTGTGAAGTTGTCCACTTTTGAGAAACACTGCAAAAAACATCAGACGGAGCTGGACGAATGTGAGGACGAGAAAGTAAAAAAGGAAAATTCACATGATCCCCCATTTGAGCTGTATACTGCTGCACCCCCAACACAGTCGACGTCAGAAGTCAACACACGTTCCAAAACAAGAGCCAAAATTAAGACTACAATTGAAAACTCATAAGAAGGTACAGGCAAACTTTTTATAACATTTATTTAATGCCTTTCTGTATTTATGATGTATGATATAAATTATACTTTCAGCTGCTCTTAGTTGCATAAATTAAATGATAATTCTCTGTATGCATACACTACAGACCTATAGACCATGTACAGTTGTACCAAAACCTGCCTTGGCGCAGGTTTTTACATTTAAATTAATTAGTTTTTTTTTTCAATCATACTTATCAAAAAGTGGCACAGCACTATATCTTACCAGGGATGTGTGTCATTTAAATTTGAATTGAGCGGTAGCATGTGCTCAGGGGCCTTCGCTCATTCCTCTTATCTGCAGCTGGAACTGCATTTACAAAACGAAGAGCAGCTCTTCCATTGCAAGGTGTGCAACAAAATCTTTGTGAAGTTGTCCACTTTTGAGAAACACTGCAAAAAACATCAGACGGAGCTGGACGAATGTGAGGACGAGAAAGTAAAAAAGGAAAATGGCGCAGGTTTTTACATTTAAATTAATGAGGTTTTTTTCAATCATACTTATCAAAAAGTGGCACAGCACTATATCTTACCAGGGATGTGTGTCATTTAAATTTGAATTGAGCATGTCTTTTGAATTCCTATTCTATTCCATAATTCCTTAATTTGAACTGGTGGCAAACAGATTTAAAATGCTACCTAAATATTTTTATTTAGTTTATATATTGTAAAATATAGAATAAATTAACTTTTGTGAACCAGGGTAGAAGAATACTTCCTTTCTATATTGAATTTTATTTCATTACAATTCTGTAAATTCTTCTGTCATTCTAATCCGAATCCCTCACAATCTTCAAGAAACAACTGAAAACTCCTCTCTTCCGTGAGCATATACAGTGGGGGAAAAAAGTATTTAGTCAGCCACCAATTGTGCAAGTTCTCCCACTTAAAAAGATGAGAGAGGCCTGTAATTTTCATCATAGGTATACCTCAACTATGAGAGACAAAATGAGACAAAAAAATCCAGAAAATCACATTGTAGGATTTTTAAAGAATTTATTTGCAAATTATGGTGGAAAATAAGTATTTGGTCAATAACAAAATTTAATCTCAATACTTTGTTATATACCCTTTGTTGGCAATGACAGAGGTCAAACGTTTTCTGTAAGTCTTCACAAGGTTTTCACACACTGTTGCTGGTATTTTGGCCCATGCCTCCATGCAGATCTCCTCTAGAGCAGTAATCGGCTGTCGATGTTTACATCAGCACCAGCGCCTCTGCAGTGTGTGTAGTAACGTTGTGATGACTGATTGGATGCATACTTGGGCTTATAGAAGAATACTTCCTTTCTATATTGAATTTTATTTCATTACAATTCTGTAAATTCTTCTGTCATTCTAATCCGAATCCCTCACAATCTTCAAGAAACAACTGAAAACTCCTCTCTTCCGTGAGCATATAACTGCCTCCTCATAAAAAAAATACTTGAATATACAGTCATCACAGTCTGCCATACACTTATCATGCTAAAAACTTGTCCCTCATGAATCATAACGTCTGTCTGCTGAGCCCTCGTGATAAGTGCGGCTGTCGATGTTTACATCAGCACCAGCGCCTCTGCAGTGTGTGTAGTAACGTTGTGATGACTGATTGGATGCATACTTGGGCTTATTTGTTAAACAATTAGCCTATGCAATTTATATGATTGAAAACCGCCAAACTGACCCCAAACCAGCCCAAATTTTGTCCACCTGCCCAAGCCAATTTTTACCCACACAATCAAATTCAAAACCACCTAATCTGGCAACACTGGCTGTCTCCACCGAACTTACTTTTATAGCTTCCTGGTCACACGTCACCCCGTCCGTGACGTCGCGTCCATCCATTGGTCTGATTACACACACGATTCAGAGCGTGGTCAAGCTGAAGACGTTCCCAAAGCGTTCGACGCAGCTCAAGTTCCTGAAGGAGAACTATATACAGTTGCGTTAAATTACATTTACATTTATTCATTTGGCAGACGCTTTTATCCAAAGCGACTTACAGTTGAGGAATACAACAAGCGATTTTATCATAAGATGGCAATAAACACGAGAAGTGCCCGTTATACAAGGTTTCAGTCATTGTTCAAAATAGTAAAAGCTAGGACAGGAAGGGATAAAGGATAATAAGAGAATAGAAAAGGTGAAGGCATATACATTATATATGGGAAATGTATCTAATGTTATATTTTGTCAACGTTATTTTGTTTTAAGGAGTTAAAAATGGCCCTTATCAACCTTGATTTACATATTCCATCACATTATTTTTACAGTTAAAGTTTTGGGCGGGTTTTTGTGAACTTTTGGGCTGGAAATCGGCCATCCAATCTGGCTACACTGGAGACAGCAGCAGCTTCTGTCATTCAGCGAAGCGCTCTGTGTGTGTATGTCTTATTTACCTTTGTCTGTCACTGTCTCAAACTAGTGATGGGAAAATTAAGCTTTGCGAAGCACCCAGGCTTTCCCCTCAACTGTATCTAAAAAGGTTCATTACTTGTAAAACAGTCGTGGCCTAATGGTTAGAGAGTCGGACTCGCAACGGGTTTGAGTCTCGTACCAGCAGGGATTGTAGGTGGAGGGAGTGAATGTACAGCGCTCTCTCCCACCTTCAATACCACGACTGAGGTGCCCTTGAGCAAGGCACCGGACCCCCGACTGCTCCCCGGGCGCCGCAGAATAAATGGCTGCCCACTGCTCCGGGTGTGTGTTCACTGCTGTGTGTGTGCACTTTGGATGGGATAAATGTAGAGCACTAATTCCAGCATGTCACTACACTAACGACATCTTGTGGTCAAAAGGTGGAAAAAGCTGCCTTTGCGTC
This sequence comes from Sinocyclocheilus grahami, assembly GCF_001515645.1. NCBI lineage: Eukaryota > Metazoa > Chordata > Actinopteri > Cypriniformes > Cyprinidae > Sinocyclocheilus > Sinocyclocheilus grahami. The sequence continues at coordinate 1,024,920 of NW_015505559.1, read as the reverse complement.
CCAAACGACCCAGCCATTTTTGGACGGTTTCAGATAATAAATTAGTTTGTGCTATGAAAACCTGTATAAAGCAAAGAAAATATGAAGTCTATATACATTACTGCTCTAGAGGAGATCTGCATGGAGGAATGGGCCAAAATACCAGCAACAGTGTGTGAAAACCTTGTGAAGACTTACAGAAAATGTTTGACCTCTGTCATTGCCAACAAAGGGTATATAACAAAGTATTGAGATTAAATTTTGTTACTGACCAAATACTTATTTTCCACCATAATTTGCAAATAAATTCTTTAAAAATCCTACAATGTGATTTTCTGGATTTTTTTTTCTCATTTTGTCTCTCATAGTTGAGGTATACCTATGATGAAAATTACAGGTCTCTCTCATCTTTTTAAGTGGGAGAACTTGCACAATTGGTGGCTGACTAAATACTTTTTTTCCCCACTGTATAGGCTATGATCAAAATAACCGAAGATTATCATAGAATGGTCAGTTAAAGTGTCTGAACCAGGAATGAATACAAAATGAACATGCACAAAACTACACATGCAACTATTTATTTGTATTATGATTTATTCTTTTCAAAGAAGTGAGTGACACCTGAAACTGTGCAAGTGGTTCGCGTTATTTGAATCAGAATACGAAGCAGTCACGTTGTTGTGTTCGAAAACAAAGCTTCGTACGTCACAGATCAGTGTCTTAGGGCTGCACGATAAATCACATGCGATATTTAATGCACATCTTGTCAGTAAAGCCGGTTCTGTTTTCAGCGGTAAATATCCATCATGTGTGTGCTTTCACATGGAGCAGCATTTACTACACAGAGCCGTTGTTAATGACAAGCTGCGCAAAACCACGATCATATATGAATGTGGTTCCCCTTCAGGAACTTGAGCTGCGTTGAAACGCTACGGGAACGCCTCCAGCGTGACCACGCTCTGAATCACATGTGTACGCCGGGTACACTCCGAGGAGTGTGTCCGTGCTTGCGAGCTTGCGGTTTCTTCCGCTATTTTTCTCAGAGGAGATTGATATTGTTTGTGTGACCAAGTGGCTCGCACGCTGCAGAGGCCACGCCGTGTATTACATAATTTTCAGTTTTTGATGCGAATCTTACCACACCAGACCGTGTTTACTCGTCAAAGGACACCAGAAACAAAATTGTAGACCTGCACCAGGCTGGGAAGACTGAATCTGCAATTGGTTAGCAGCTTGGTGTGAAGAAATCAACTGTGGGAGCAATTATTAGAAAATGGAAGACATACAAGATCACTGATAATCTCCCTCGATCTGGGGCTCCATGCAAGATCTCACCCCGTGGGGTCAAAATTATCACAAGAACTGTGAGCAAAAATCCCAGAACCACACGGGGGGACCTAGTGAATGACCTGCAGAGAGCTGGGACCAAAGTAACAAAGGCTACCATCAGTAACACACTGCGCTGCCAGGGACTCAAATCCTGCAGTGCCAGATGTGTCCCCCTGCTTAAGCCAGTACATGTCCAGGCCTGTCTGAAGTTTGCTAGAGAGCATTTGGATGATCCAGAAGAGGATTGGGAGAATGTCATATGGTCAGATGAAACCAAAATATAACTTTTTGGTAAAAACTCAACTTGTCGTGTTTGGAGGAGAAAGAATGCTGAGTTGCATCCAAAGAACACCATACCTACTGTGAAGCATGGGGGTGGAAACATCATGCTTTGGGGCTGTTTTTCTGCAAAGGGACCAGGACGACTGATCCGTGTAAACGAAAGCATGAATGGGGCCATGTATCGTGAGATTTTGAGTGAAAACCTCCTTCCATCAGCAAGGGCATTGAAGATGAAACGTGGCTGGGTCTTTCAGCATGACAATGATCCCAAACACACCGCCCGGGCAACGAAGGAGTGGCTTCGTAAGAAGCATTTCAAGGTCCTGGAGTGGCCTAGCCAGTCTCCAGATCTCAACCTCATAGAAAATCTTTGGAGGGAGTTGCAAATCCGTGTTGCCCAGCGACAGCCCCCAAACATTACTGCTCTAGAGGAGATCTGGATGGAGGAATGGGCCAAAATACCAGCAACTGTGTGTGAAAACCTTGTGAAGACTTACAGAAAATGTTTGACCTCTGTCATTGCCAACAAAGGGTATATAACAAAGTATTGAGATGAAATTTTGTTATTGACCAAATACTTATTTTCCACCATAATTTGCAAATAAATTCTTTAAAAATCCTACAATGTGATTTTCTGGATTTTTTTTTCTCATTTTGTCTCTCATAGTTGAGGTATACCTATGATGAAAATTACAGGTCTCTCTCATCTTTTTAAGTGGGAGAACTTGCACAATTGGTGGCTGACTAAATACTTTTTTTCCCCACTGTATAGGCTATGATCAAAATAACCGAAGATTATCATAGAATGGTCAGTTAAAGTGTCTGAACCAGGAATGAATACAAAATGAACATGCACAAAACTACACATGCAACTATTTATTTGTATTATGATTTATTCTTTTCAAAGAAGTGAGTGACACCTGAAACTGTGCAAGTGGTTCGCGTTATTTGAATCAGAATACGAAGCAGTCACGTTGTTGTGTTCGAAAACAAAGCTTCGTACGTCACAGATCAGTGTCTTAGGGCTGCACGATAAATCACATGCGATATTTAATGCACATCTTGTCAGTAAAGCCGGTTCTGTTTTCAGCGGTAAATATCCATCATGTGTGTGCTTTCACATGGAGCAGCATTTACTACACAGAGCCGTTGTTAATGACAAGCTGCGCAAAACCACGATCATATATGAATGTGGTTCCCCTTCAGGAACTTGAGCTGCGTTGAAACGCTACGGGAACGCCTCCAGCGTGACCACGCTCTGAATCACATGTGTACGCCGGGTACACTCCGAGGAGTGTGTCCGTGCTTGCGAGCTTGCGGTTTCTTCCGCTATTTTTCTCAGAGGAGATTGATATTGTTTGTGTGACCAAGTGGCTCGCACGCTGCAGAGGCCACGCCGTGTATTACATAATTTTCAGTTTTTGATGCGAATCTTACCACACCAGACCGTGTTTACTCGTTTGGTTGTTTGGCTGCATTTAATTCTGAGGAATAAAATTAAGTATTTATCTGACTATGAGAAGTTAGATATACAGGGGCTCTAGGGATAAAAATTTCTAGAGTAAGAGCACGTGTTTGCCTCTCTTCCTCTGAGGAGGTTGAGGCGGTCAGCAGGGGCTGCTGGGCGGGAGCAGGCCTAACCTACCGTGTTCCAGCTCCTCATTCTGGGGGCATCACTTCTCGTACTCCGCAGAGTCTAGAGTCACAGTGGCGCTCCCAGGCCGAAGGCTTATAGCGGAAGGCGGTTCTGCGGACTGGATATTCTCCGTCTAAAACGTCCTGACGCCTAAGGCCTATAGGACTTCTGAGGGCCAGCTGTCTGGGGAAGAGCGGTGTACGCCCCATTACCCGGGTCCCGTCTCTCCTCAGTGCCCTCAGGAGATCGGTCTGCCAACCCTGCTGGTGTTCCAGGGTGCAGCGGTCTCCGGCAAGCGCTTCTCTCAGTTACCACGGAGAGAGCAGCTAGTACGGCCATCCCCTGCCGGTTCGCCGCTTCAGGGCTTAGAAGCTAGTCTAAGAAGCTAGTCGTTCTAAGTGCACCAGAGGCCAGTCTCGTGAGACTGGTTCCCTTAGTATGTCGTCTGGCGGTGTGGGAGACCCTGCCAAGCGTGCTACCTTGGGTCCTGCTCTGAGCAGGCTCTGATTCTATCAGTCGAGTCTTCTTAGCAGATGACGCGGGTCTGAGGACTGTCATTTTTAGAGAAGACTTCAGCTATGAGGGTCCTGATGCTATGGCTCAGGACCTCGGAGGGCAGGTCCCTCTGGGGAAGAGCGGTGCACACCGCATCACACGGTGCCCATCTCACCTCAGTGCCCTCAGGAGATCAGTCTGCCAACCCTGCCAGTGTTCCAGGGCTCAGCGGTCTCCGGCGAGTGCTTCTCTCAGTTACCGCCTGGAAACGTAGCGGTGCTAAGAGGCTCGCGACCTCCACAGAGGTCTCTGTAGCAGCTAGTAGGGCCGTCCCCTGATTACTACTTTTCTTTGATTTGACTACTTTTCTTTGACTTTGACTTTTGTCACGAGAGTCTGATTCCCTTAGTAGACTAACGTGCCTCGGTGGGTCCTGCACACTGTAGAGTGAGGCTATAGAATCCAGTTCTCCTCCGCCTCAGTTTAAATGGGGTCATCCCCACTATGGTGGGTCCCGAGCAGGCTCTGGTCATGGAACAGAAGTAGTTACTCTTTTGAGAAAGGAGGCCATCGAGGTGGTCACGCCTCACGTGGCAGAGTCCAGGTTCTACAGTCGGTACTTCACCGTTCCGAGGAAGGATGCAGGGTGATGTCCTATTTTAGATTTGTGTCATTTGAACCGCTCAGTCAGGCGACTGAAGTTCAGCACGCTCGTACTCAAACAAGTCGTGTCTCAGATCAAGTCCGAGGACTGGTTTGGCACGATCGATCTAAAAGATACACATGTCTCCATCCTTCCTCATCACAGGAAGTTCCTGAGGTTTGCTTTTGGGGGCGAGAGTGAGAGAAGGCCGGTCACTCACTGTCAAGCAGTTCCAGACTGCTGGGTCTGATGGCAACCGTGTCCAACGTGGTTGCTTTTGGCCTGCTGTACATGAGACCCCTACAGTGGTGGCTTAAGACCAAGGGGTTCTCCCCGAGGAGAAACCCACTTCACATGCTCAAGGTCATGCGGCGGTGCCTACGTGCCTTAGCCATGTGAAGGAAACCTCGGTTCTTATCTCAGGGCCTGGTGCTGGGAGCTCCTGGTCGCCGCATATGCTAGCGACGGATGCATCTTTCACCGGTTGGGAGCGGTCATGAATGGGCGCTCGGCCCATGGCCTGTGGAGCAGCCGCCATCTCACGTGGCGCATAAGTTGACTGGAGATGCTGGCCGTGTTTCTAGCTTTGAAACACTTCCTCCCAGGCCTAAGAGATCGCTATGTGTTGGTGCGCACCAAAAACACAGCAGTGGTCTTTTATATATGTGGGGGCAGACATCCTGTCGAGGCAGGGGCCGAGGCCTGGGGAATAGATGCCTCACCCCGAGGGGTGAAGTAGACTTGGAGAGTCTTTGGCCAGGCTCAGGTGGACTTGTTTGCGACTCAGATAATATCGCACTGTCCCCTCTAGTTCCCTCTCGGACTCATCCAGCTCCACTGGGGCTGGATGCCATGGTACAGATGTGGCCAAGGCTTTGTTTGTACACCTTTCCCCCGATTGTTCTGCTCCCTGGAGTTCTGGAGAGAGTGCACTAGAATGAGGTCAGTCGTATCCGCAGGGTTGACCCACTCCACCCTAGAGGTCTTCGTGGCGGCCATTGCGGCCTACCACGCCCCTCTCGGTGGCCATTCAGTGGCAAGACACCTTCTTCTTACACATTTCCTCTGCAGTGCACTGAGGCCGAGGCCTCTGGCCAGAGAAGCTTATGCTAAGTGGTGGATCAAGATGCTATTCCATAGCCTTGAGCCCTCTGATCTCCCCTCTCCTTCGGGGCTCAAGGCTCACTCCTCCAGAAGTTGGCCTTCGGGACGGCGGGCCCCGCCTACTTTAGCTATTACTGGCTCTCTTTTCTTTCGCCTTAGTTGTGCTCTTCCACATTAGGTAGGGATTTGCCAGTCTGGCGGCGTGGGCATTCTCGTTCCCGTAGAGTTTCGACGCAGCTCGAGTTCCTGAAGGGGA
>NW_015505559.1:1014070-1014610 GCF_001515645.1 Sinocyclocheilus grahami | reverse complement strand
TGGTTGATATTAGCTCAATCAGAGTGGATGGCAGTTCGACATCGAGATGTCGTTCTCGCTCACACGAAAGAGCTGGGGTTAAGACTTAATGCCAATAAAAGTGTGCGTACAAAGATACAAAGAACCACTTATCTGGGCGTGGTGTGGGATTCGACCACAATGTAGGTACATATGTTTCCTGCTCGTGATCCTCGTATCCTCGTCACGAGAGTGAGAGAAGGCCGGTCACTCACTGTCAAGCAGTTCCAGCTGGGGTTAAGACTTAACGCCAAGAAAAGTGTGCTTTCTCCAGTACAGAGAACCACTTATCTGGGTGTGGTGTGGGATTCAACCATGATGCAGGCACGGATGTCTCCTGCCCGGATCAAGTCGATCCTCACCGCAGTCGCGAGAGTGAGAGAAGGCCGGTCACTCACTGTCAAGCAGTTCCAGACTGCTGGGTCTGATGGCAGCTGCGTCCAACGTGGTTACTTTTGGCCTGCTCTACATGAGACCCCTACAGTGGTGGCTTAAGACCAAGGGGGTCTTCCCGAGGGGGAA
>NW_015505559.1:1010791-1014013 GCF_001515645.1 Sinocyclocheilus grahami | reverse complement strand
AACACAGCAGTGGTCTTTTATATATGTGGGGGCAGACATCCTGTCGAGGCAGGGGCCGAGGCCTGGGGAATAGATGCCTCACCCCGAGGGGTGAAGTAGACTTGGAGAGTCTTTGGCCAGGCTCAGGTGGACTTGTTTGCGACTCAGATAATATCGCACTGTCCCCTCTAGTTCCCTCTCGGACTCATCCAGCTCCACTGGGGCTGGATGCCATGGTACAGATGTGGCCGAGGCTTTGTTTGTACACCTTTCCCCCGATTGTTCTGCTCCCTGGAGTTCTGGAGAGAGTGCATTAGAATGAGGTCAGTCGTATCCGCAGGGTTGACCCACTCCACCCTAGAGGTCTTCGTGGCGGCCATTGCGGCCTACCACGCCCCTCTCGGTGGCCATTCAGTGGCAAGACACCTTCTTCTTACACATTTCCTCTGCAGTGCACTGAGGCCGAGGCCTCTGGCCAGAGAAGCTTATGCTAAGTGGTGGATCAAGATGCTATTCCATAGCCTTGAGCCCTCTGATCTCCCCTCTCCTTCGGGGCTCAAGGCTCACTCCTCCAGAAGTTGGCCTTCGGGACGGCGGGCCCCGCCTACTTTAGCTATTACTGGCTCTCTTTTCTTTCGACTTAGTTGTGCTCTTCCACATTAGGTAGGGATTTGCAAGTCTGGTGGCGTGGGCATTCTCGTTCCCGTAGAGTTTCGACGCAGCTCGAGTTCCTGAAGGGGAACGTCTCCAGGTTACGCATGTAACCATGGTTCCCCAAAGGGAACGAGACGCTGTGTCTCCGGGCCATGCTTCCAGCATCCCTGCCAGCTGTTGCTTCACTCCTAGAAGCTGATGCCGGTTTCACCGCATGTGCTTTTATGCTTCCAGGTCGCTCCGTCACCCAGCCCGTGACGTCTCACCCATCCATTGGACTGATTACACATGCTATTCAGAGCGTGGTCACGCTGGAGGCGTTCCCGTAGCGTTTTGACATAGCGTCTCATTCCCTTCTGGGGAACCATGGTTACATGTGTAACCTGGAGACGTTTTGCGCAGCTTGTCATTAAAAACGGCTCTCACTCATTGATTACAGCAACGTTACGGGACTAAGTGAGCGTGGTTATAGAGCGATGCCCTGGGTTGAACAAACACTTGCCGGTTATCTGTCTCCCGGTGTGGCATCGTCCCTAAAAGCCCTGGCACTATCATCATAAAATCAGCGCTGTTGGGCAAAGGGTACACAGCAGCAGTGCCTTGAATGGTGCTTGCCTTCATACTATGGCAGTTTTGCAAGCGTACCAAGCGGACCTGCTGAGAGAGCTGGATGCAGGCGAGGAAGTTAAATCTGATGACATCAAAGAACTTCGTAGAACCGCTGATTTGTCTCTCCGCACCACAAAGGAGACCGCCAAAGCAATTGGGCGCTCTATGGCAGCCCTAGTGGCCGTGGAGAGGCATCTATTGTTGACCCTGTCTGAAATTAAAGAGAAAGACAGGGTCTTCCTCCTCGACGGCCCGCTTGCGCCTTCTGGCCTGTTCAGCGACGCCGTCAATTCCGTCATCGACAGGTTTCAGGAGACTCGTAAACAAGCGGCGGTGTTTCAGCGGTTCTTGCCTCGCCGCTCTCTGGCTCATGGGGCTGCTGGACAGGAGCAGCCCCAGCCGTGTGCCCGCTTCTCGTACAGGGAGGCGCAGAAAGTGAGCGTCGCGACACATACACCCTTGCTCAAGGTTGAAGGCTGATCTGAGGACCGTCCTTCTGGCTAAGAAGTTTTCGACCATGAAGGCCTGATGTTTGTGTCCCAGGGTTTCTGAGGGTAGCCCTCGCTGGGGAAGAGCGGTGTACACCTCATCGCACGGTGCCCGTTTCTCCTCAGTGCCCTCAGGAGGCCGAGCTGTTAACCCTGCCACCCCCGGTGCTTCAGAGCACAGCGGCCTCCAGCGAGCGCACGTCTCAGTGTCTGCCAGAAAACATTGCGGATCTGATAAGCTCGCTACCTCTGAGGAGGTCTCCTATTACACCGGAGGTCAGTCTTGAGAGACTGGTTCCCTTAGTAGATTTTCTGGCAGCGTGGAAGCTTCTGCCAAATATCTCAAGATGGGTCCTGCAGACGGTAGAAAGAGGTTACAGAATTCAGCTTGGTGTTCCTCCACCTCGTTTCAACGGGATCGTTTCCACTGTGGTGGGTCCCGAGCAGGCTCTGGTGTTAGAACAAGAAGTAAATACTCGTCTGAGGAAGGAGGCCATCGAGGTGGTCCCTCCTCTCGGCAGAGAATCCGGGTTCTACAGCCGGTACTTCATTGTTCCGAAGTAGGATGGGGGGTTGCACCCGTTTTTAGATCTGCGCCAGTTGAACCACTCAGTCATGCGACTGAAGTTCAAGATGCTTACAATCAAACAGGTTGTGTCTCAGATCAGGTCCGAGGACTGGTTTGTCACGATAGATCTAAAAGACTCGTACTTCCATGTCTCCATCCTTCCTCAACACAGGAAGTTCCTGAGGTTTGCTTTCGGGGGTGAAGCTTACCAATATCGGGTTCTTCTGTTCAGCCTTGCACTCACCCCAAACTTTCACGAAGTGTGTGGATGCTGCTCTGGCTCCACTGCGACTCCAGGGCATCCCTATACTAAATTATATAGACGATTTGTTGATTCTAACTCAATCGGAGCAGACAGTGGTTCGACATCGAGATTTCGTTCTCGCCCATATGAAAGAGTTGGGGTTAAGACTAAACGCAAAGAAAAGTGTGCTTTCTCCATCACAGAGGACCACTTATCTGGGCGTAATGTGGGATTCGACCACGATGCAGGCACAGCTGTCTCCTGCTCGGATCGAGTCGATCCTCACTGCAGTCGCGAGAGTCAAAGAGGGCCAGTCACTCACTGTTAAGCAGTTTCAGAAATTGCTGGGTCTGATGTCAGCTGCGTCCAATGTGATACCTTTTGGCTTGCTGTACATGAGACCCCTACAGTGGTGGCTCAAGACCAAGGGGTTTTCCTCGAGAGGAAATCTGCTTTGCATGATCTAGTTCACGCGGCAATGCGTTCGTGCCTTAGACATGTGGAGGAAACCTTGGTTCTTGTCACAGGGGCCGGTGCTGGGAGTTCCTTGTCATCACGTAATGTTAACGACAGATGCGTCCCTCACCGGTTGGGGTGCGGTCATGAGTGGCCATCCTGCCTGGATGGTCTGTGGAGCGGCCACCATCTCACGTGGCACATCAACTGCCTGGAGATGCTGG
>NW_015505559.1:984964-1009698 GCF_001515645.1 Sinocyclocheilus grahami | reverse complement strand
CGTCTCCAGGTTACGCATGTAACCATGGTTCCCCAAAGGGAACGAGACACTGTGTCTCCGGGCCATGCTTCCAGCATCCCTGCCAGCTGTTGCTTCACTCCTAGAAGCTGATGCCGGTTTCACCGCATGTGCTTTTATGCTTCCAGGTCGCTCCGTCACCCAGCCCGTGACGTCTCGCCCATCCATTGGACTGATTACACATGCTATTCAGAGCGTGGTCACGCTGGAGGCGTTCCCGTAGCGTTTTGACATAGCGTCTCATTCCCTTCTGGGGAACCATGGTTACATGTGTAACCTGGAGACGTTTTGCGCAGCTTGTCATTAAAAACGGCTCTCACTCATTGATTACAGCAACGTTACGGGACTAAGTGAGCGTGGTTATAGAGCGATGCCCTGGGTTGAACAAACACTTGCCGGTTATCTGTCTCCCGGTGTGGCATCGTCCCTAAAAGCCCTGGCACTATCATCATAAAATCAGCGCTGTTGGGCAAAGGGTACACAGCAGCAGTGCCTTGAATGGTGCTTGCCTTCATACTATGGCAGTTTTGCAAGCGTACCAAGCGGACCTGCTGAAAGAGCTGGATGCAGGCGAGGAAGTTAAATCTGATGACTTCAAAGAACTTCGTAGAACCGCTGATTTGTCTCTCCGCACCACAAAGGAGACCGCCAAAGCAATTGGGCGCTCTATGGCAGCCCTAGTGGCCGTGGAGAGGCATCTATTGTTGACCCTGTCTGAAATTAAAGAGAAAGACAGGGTCTTCCTCCTCGACGGCCCGCTTGCGCCTTCTGGCCTGTTCAGCGACGCCGTCAATTCCGTCATCGACAGGTTTCAGGAGACTCGTAAACAAGCGGCGGTGTTTCAGCGGTTCTTGCCTCGCCGCTCTCTGGCTCATGGGGCTGCTGGACAGGAGCAGCCCCAGCCGTGTGCCCGCTTCTCGTACAGGGAGGCGCAGAAAGTGAGCGTCGCGACACATACACCCTTGCTCAAGGTTGAAGGCTGATCTGAGGACCGTCCTTCTGGCTAAGAAGTTTTCGACCATGAAGGCCTGATGTTTGTGTCCCAGGGTTTCTGAGGGTAGCCCTCGCTGGGGAAGAGCGGTGTACACCTCATCGCACGGTGCCCGTTTCTCCTCAGTGCCCTCAGGAGGCCGAGCTGTTAACCCTGCCACCCCCGGTGCTTCAGAGCACAGCGGCCTCCAGCGAGCGCACGTCTCAGTGTCTGCCAGAAAACATTGCGGATCTGATAAGCTCGCTACCTCTGAGGAGGTCTCCTATTACACCGGAGGTCAGTCTTGAGAGACTGGTTCCCTTAGTAGATTTTCTGGCAGCGTGGAAGCTTCTGCCAAATATCTCAAGATGGGTCCTGCAGACGGTAGAAAGAGGTTACAGAATTCAGCTTGGTGTTCCTCCACCTCGTTTCAACGGGATCGTTTCCACTGTGGTGGGTCCCGAGCAGGCTCTGGTGTTAGAACAAGAAGTAAATACTCGTCTGAGGAAGGAGGCCATCGAGGTGGTCCCTCCTCTCGGCAGAGAATCCGGGTTCTACAGCCGGTACTTCATTGTTCCGAAGTAGGATGGGGGGTTGCACCCGTTTTTAGATCTGCGCCAGTTGAACCACTCAGTCATGCGACTGAAGTTCAAGATGCTTACAATCAAACAGGTTGTGTCTCAGATCAGGTCCGAGGACTGGTTTGTCACGATAGATCTAAAAGACTCGTACTTCCATGTCTCCATCCTTCCTCAACACAGGAAGTTCCTGAGGTTTGCTTTCGGGGGTGAAGCTTACCAATATCGGGTTCTTCTGTTCAGCCTTGCACTCTCACCCCAAACTTTCACGAAGTGTGTGGATGCTGCTCTGGCTCCACTGCGACTCCAGGGCATCCCTATACTAAATTATATAGACGATTTGTTGATTCTAACTCAATCGGAGCAGACAGTGGTTCGACATCGAGATTTCGTTCTCGCCCATATGAAAGAGTTGGGGTTAAGACTAAACGCAAAGAAAAGTGTGCTTTCTCCATCACAGAGGACCACTTATCTGGGCGTAATGTGGGATTCGACCACGATGCAGGCACAGCTGTCTCCTGCTCGGATCGAGTCGATCCTCACTGCAGTCGCGAGAGTCAAAGAGGGCCAGTCACTCACTGTTAAGCAGTTTCAGAAATTGCTGGGTCTGATGTCAGCTGCGTCCAATGTGATACCTTTTGGCTTGCTGTACATGAGACCCCTACAGTGGTGGCTCAAGACCAAGGGGTTTTCCTCGAGAGGAAATCTGCTTTGCATGATCTAGTTCACGCGGCAATGCGTTCGTGCCTTAGACATGTGGAGGAAACCTTGGTTCTTGTCACAGGGACCAGTGCTGGGAGTTCCTTGTCATTGCGTAACATTAACGACAGATGCGTCCCTCACCGGTTGGGGTGCGGTCATGAGTGGCCATCCTGCCTGGATGGTCTGTGGAGCGGCCACCATCTCACGTGGCACATCAACTGCCTGGAGATGCTGGACATTGAAGCACTTGAAGCTCTTTCTCCCAGACCTAAGAGATCGCCATGTGTTGGTGTGCACCAACAACACATCGGTGGTCTCGTACATCAACCACCAGGGAGGTCTGCGTTCACGCCCCTTGTACAAGCTGGCGCACCAGATCCTTGTGTGGGCCCAAGGGAAACTCCTTTCACTAAGAGCAATTCACATCCCTGGGCATCTCAGTCAATCAGGGAGCAGACAACCTGTCGAGACAGGGGCAGAGGCCCAGGGAATGGAGGCTCCACCCAGAAGTGGAGTATCAGATTTGGAGAATGTTTGCCCAGGCTCAGGTGGACTTGTTTGTGACTCAGGAGACATCGCACTGTCCCCTCTGGTTCTCTCTGACTCATCCAGCTCCACTTTGGCTGGATTCCATGGTACAGACGTTGCCGAGGCTTTGTCTGTATGCCTTTCCCCAGATTGCTCTGCTCCCGGGAGTGCTGGAGAGAGTGCGCCGGGATGGGGTCCGTCTGCTGCTAGTAGCCCCGTTCTGGCCGGGCCGAGTATTGTTCTCGGACCTGATTTCCTTTAGGAGGCTCTCTGTAAACCTCCATTTGAACCATTAGAGGAGGTTTCAGATCAAGTTCTGGCACTTAAGACGGTCTTCTTATTAGCCATCACTTCTCTGAAAAGAGTCTGAGATTTGCAGGCCTTGTCAGTGGCCCCCTCCTTCCTAGACTTTGCGCCCGGCTTGGCCAAAGCTTTTCTGTACCTTAGGCTAGGGTGCGTTCACGCCCCTTGTACAAGCTGGCGCACCAGATCCTTGTGTGGGCCCAAGGGAAACTCCTTTCACTAAGAGCAATTCACATCCCTGGGCATCTCAGTCAATCAGGGAGCAGACAACCTGTCGAGACAGGGGCAGAGGCCCAGGGAATGGAGGCTCCACCCAGAAGTGGAGTATCAGATTTGGAGAATGTTTGCCCAGGCTCAGGTGGACTTGTTTGTGACTCAGGAGACATCGCACTGTCCCCTCTGGTTCTCTCTGACTCATCCAGCTCCACTTTGGCTGGATTCCATGGTACAGACGTTGCCGAGGCTTTGTCTGTATGCCTTTCCCCAGATTGCTCTGCTCCCGGGAGTGCTGGAGAGAGTGCGCCGGGATGGGGTCCGTCTGCTGCTAGTAGCCCCGTTCTGGCCGGGCCGAGTATTGTTCTCGGACCTGATTTCCTTTAGGAGGCTCTCTGTAAACCTCCATTTGAACCATTAGAGGAGGTTTCAGATCAAGTTCTGGCACTTAAGACGGTCTTCTTATTAGCCATCACTTCTCTGAAAAGAGTCTGAGATTTGCAGGCCTTGTCAGTGGCCCCCTCCTTCCTAGACTTTGCGCCCGGCTTGGCCAAAGCTTTTCTGTACCTTAGGCTAGGGTACGTCCCTAAAGTGCCTTCCTCAGTACCACGGCCCATCATACTTCAGGCTTTCTGTCCTCCTCCCTTTCGGGAGCCTGATCAGCAGAAGCTAAATTGCAAGCTAAATTGTGAGCACTGGACACATATGTCCACAGAGCTGCCATGTGGAGGAAGTCTGACCAGTTATTTGTCTGTTATGGTCCTTCCAAGAGGGGATTCCTGCCACTAAGCAGACCCTCAGTCGGTGGATCGTTTTGTATTCTGTCAGCATGTTTTTTGGCCTCTACATCACATCTGACTCATTAAAGGGATACTCCACCCAAAAATGATGAACACAAAACAAAGACTTTTTTAAGTTTATGAGACCGCTTGAAAAACACACAAAGTGAATATGATGGTAATGTTTAAAATATTAATGTTTTTCTTACACACTCATTTCCCTTAAGAATATTGATTCATCAGCTGGGGTCAGATGGATTACAGTCATGTTAACTTTGTGTTGTTTTTGAGGCATCGTCTTTGAATGTCCTGTACACTTTAACTAATCAGCTCATTAGGAGACTCCAAGACCCCAAATAGGTCCGTCAGACAATGGAGACATGCAAAATGCAGTGTTGGGGGTACTCCAAGAACATGGTTGGCAACCACTGCGACATATACCGCTTTTCCACTGAGGCTGGATCTAGAACCGGTGCTCGGCCCAAAGTGGCACTCATTCAGAACCAGCTCACATTTCCACTGGCAGGGAGCAGAACCCTCTACATCACCAACATGTGACCGGAATCACTTGTTATCTCTTGCAGAAGGAGAGCGTTGATCTGTTCTGCCGACCACTGCTTAACTGACTTAACTCGGACAGCTTATAAAAATGGCGCCTTTCAAACTGCGGCCTGTAATGGAAACTCTGCCTACTGACGTCATAGGTTCCCTTGTTCGAGACCAGCAAGATTTCAGGGCCGGTTCAGAGCCAGGATCTGGGGGCACCCAGGATTTTTTTTTTAGTGGAAAAGTGCAGCCCGGTTCCCAGTTGGGCTCTGGCTCTGGCACCAGGCCCGTGCCATGTGGAGGAAGTCTGACCAGTTATTTGTCTGTTATGGTCCTTCCAAGAGGGGATTCCTGCCACTAAGCAGACCCTCATTCGGTGGATCGTTTTGTATTCTGTCAGCATGTTTTTTGGCCTCTACATCACATCTGACTCATTAAAGGGATACTCCACCCAAAAATGATGAACACAAAACAAAGACTTTTTTAAGTTTATGAGACCGCTTGAAAAACACACAAAGTGAATATGATGGTAATGTTTAAAATATTAATGTTTTTCTTACACACTCATTTCCCTTAAGAATATTGATTCATCAGCTGGGGTCAGATGGATTACAGTCATGTTAACTTTGTGTTGTTTTTGAGGCATCGTCTTTGAATGTCCTGTACACTTTAACTAATCAGCTCATTAGGAGACTCCAAGACCCCAAATAGGTCCGTCAGACAATGGAGACATGCAAAATGCAGTGTTGGGGGTACTCCAAGAACATGGTTGGCAACCACTGCGACATATACCGCTTTTCCACTGAGGCTGGATCTAGAACCGGTGCTCGGCCCAAAGTGGCACTCATTCAGAACCAGCTCACATTTCCACTGGCAGGGAGCAGAACCCTCTACATCACCAACATGTGACCGGAATCACTTGTTATCTCTTGCAGAAGGAGAGCGTTGATCTGTTCTGCCGACCACTGCTTAACTGACTTAACTCGGACAGCTTATAAAAATGGCGCCTTTCAAACTGCGGCCTGTAATGGAAACTCTGCCTACTGACGTCATAGGTTCCCTTGTTCGAGACCAGCAAGATTTCAGGGCCGGTTCAGAGCCAGGATCTGGGGGCACCCAGGATTTTTTTTTTAGTGGAAAAGTGCAGCCCGGTTCCCAGTTGGGCTCTGGCTCTGGCACCAGGCCCGGTGAAAGAGATCGCCCACAGGAGCCGGGTCTATGTAGAGTTTAGCCAGTTGCTGATTCAAGGTATGAACATATTCAAAATATAACAAAAAGCTTCCCTTAACTGTCACCGTCTCACTGGCAGGACCGGGACGCCTAAGTTTACTTCACTATATTCAGTGGCGCTGGGGTGCCGCCCCCTCCAAGTTAGCCAGGGAAGAAGCCTACTTCAACCATAGACTGTAAAAAAAGATGGACGACACGTCTCCAATTCTTTCCACTATAGAAAAGTGAAGCCAAAGCATCTCAGTATGGCCGCTGCCATCTTGAGTAAATGACGTCATTTGGAGCCAGAGTTTGCGCAGTAGAGATTTGTTTGGAGCCAGAGTCTGCGCAGTAGTGTCATGAGGTGGAGATGCGGTATCAAACTCCCGCAGACCCAATCAACCATAACGATATGCTCCATTTTTATAGCATCAAATTACTAGCTAAAATCAAACTTATCACAAAAACAAACAATTGAACATACAGTATATCAGCGTGATAACAACTACCTTAAATGACCAAAACCATCTTTCGGAAAATTGTATTGGAAATGTATATATATATTTTTTTTGATTCAAGTCCCATTCGTTTACATGGAGAGGGCGGGGGTTTATGACCTGTACTGCTGCTAACCACTAGGGGGCGATCAAAGAGCCCGCGGCTTCACTTTTCAGGACGTGTGAGGCACACCCGACTTCAACATGTTAAAAAAAGTTACTTTTGATTTTAGTGAGTCGGTATTGTTTTTATATATTTTGGCCTCATGTGATTGGATATCTCTTCCGAGATGAAAGTATAAATTAAATTGTATCTTTACACAAAATTCTTTCACAAGACTTTCAAATGAAGGGGAAAAAAAATGCGGATCATGGAGCTTGGACGAAGTTGGCTAGCTGGATGTGATGTAAGTCATGCCTTTTTTGTTTCCCCTGTTTGTTATTTCAAAGTCCTATCACCGAAGGATTGTGGACAATACCACAACGCAGTTTAACTTGAGGCGATCATCGCGGTCCAAGCACAATGGCTTGTGTAGATGATGTAGTTATCCAATGGACATGTCTCTTTTCAAGTAAAATATGAGTCCTTATGGAAGTGTTATTATATGCACAATATTAAAATAGACAAATAATAGTGTTCCTTCTTCAGTTGGACATACATTTAGTGATGTCTGACAACTATGTTATGTTAAATGCCACAAATATGTTGTCAATGCCATTAAAATTAAGATAAAAAAAAATAATGGTCTATAAGATTGCCGTTTTAAGCTTTATGAAAATATAATTAATTTAGATGCAATTTTTTACTACAAGTCAATTTATTGAACAATTTTCAGGCTTTAAACTGAGATTTTAAAGGATTTGCTATCCTGTGGCTTCCTCTTGTGGACAACATTAGTATTATGGCCTTCATCTCTGATATATATATTTTTTTAAATGATTACACTAATGATTACTTAATACACCCACATTAAACTCAAATTCACTGATTCGTGGTATCTTATTTCATGCTTTATCAGTTGAATTTTCAACTTCCATTTTTTTAGCTAAGCAGTAAAGATACATTATTATGTCACTTTTGAAATGGTTATTTAACAATTGCATTCAGTCATGCTGCCTACATTAACAGTGTGAATCTGTTTATTTTTTTTAGCACCAGAAGCCACTGACTATATTACAATTAAATCATAATCTAGTCATGACAAACTATATATCGTTGGAAAGGTCTAAGACTCCTAAATAGATTTCACCATTTTTTGTTACAAATTAAGTAGGAACAGTAATAGATTAATTTGTTAATTTATGGCTTCACGAGACTACTCAAGCACAGACAAGAACACTCACTCTGACAAACTGTTCAGTGATGATGTTGAGCTGTCCTAAGATCGCTGAGTTTCCCCACATTCAGAATGTTTTTATTTTTCATTAGTGCTTTGCTGAATCTAATAATTCTAAATGTATTACTCATATGCAGTCAGGTCAAGGCAGCTGGTATAGTGGTCTTTTGGCATCTCTATATGGCTATATTGGCCATTATTTAATTTTAACCTGCAGATAAATTGCTGTGTAAAAGGCATGAAAAGTTGTTTCCTTTTTCACCATATGAAGGCATATAGATATTAGAACATTATTTGGGTAGTAGTGGGTGATAGACCTTAACAAATAACATTTAAAATGGACCTTTAAACCTTTTATTCAACAAAACATGTTTGGAAATTAATTTGTCATCTTTAGAAAAGATAATAGTACACTCCTACATTTAGTACCTGGTATTACCTCCTTCATTAGCTTCCTAGGCATTTCTTATAACTATCTCTAAGTCTCTAGTAGGCCTGACATATCTGTGCTTTTCAATAAAGCTTCTATTTACACTATTACTGTTTTAACTCTATATGTAATCAATTAAATGCTATATTGGTGAACAGAATAAAAAAAAAAAACTAAGAATAATTCTAAAATTGCAGCATGGGGAGAGAAAGGCAAAAGTGATTGGCCGAATACCTCAAGCGTGTGACGGAAATGTTATGCACCTTAGCATACTGTGATGCCTTGTCCCGGCCGGAGCGACGAGACAAAAACATGAAAACCCATTATAAACGAGGCATTTGTTGCATCCAGTGGGGACATAATTACAGATTATAATGACTTATACTGTCTTTTTACGCGTTGCGTTGCATCACGCCACGTAAACATAAAACCATGTCTGCATTTGTGATCGGAGAAATGACAAACAACAAGCTCTAACTCGCGTTTGAATCGTCAGTGGCAAATCCTTTAAATATGAATACGTATGCTGAGTTTCCTCACATTTAGAATGTTTTTATTTTTCATTAGTGCTTTGCTGAATCTAATAATTCTGAATGGGTTGTATATTACTCATATGCAGTCAGGTCAAGGCAGCTGGTATAGTGGTCTTTTGGCATCTCTATATGGCTATATTGGCCATTATTTAATTTTAACCTGCAGATAAATTGCTGTGTAAAAGGCATGAAAAGTTGTTTCCTTTTTCACCATATGAAGGCATATAGATATTAGAACATTATTTGGGTAGTAGTGGGTGATAGACCTTAACAAATAACATTTAAAATGGACCTTTAAACCTTTTATTCAACAAAACATGTTTGGGCTTGTGGCAACCACATGTGACGACCCCGGGCTGGACTCTGCTTCGTCCACGGTGAAAGCCGATCCGGCGATCCACAGCACAAAGTTGTAGTATTTCCTCAGCAACTAGCACGGATCAGCTCCAGGCATGACAAAGCGGATATCATCCTCTTTTGGAAGGCCAAACAAAGTAGATTCGCTTTCACAACGAAACATACAGCGTCGTCACAACATGGAGGCAGCAACAATACTACAGCGTGAATAAAAGTAACGCCTTCTTTCTTTGTGTGAACATTTGGGTGGCGTTATGCAAATCTTCCCACATCGTGACGTAGACATGTGGGGGCGTGATAGAATGAGCCGTTTTAGGTAGGCATGGTTGACTCTTAACTTTTATAAAGAATATCTCTTTGGATTTGAGACTTTAGTCTTTGCAACTTTACAGATCTTCTTTATGCACCAAGAGCTTGTAACACTCCAAAGAGAAAGGAAAAATTTAAATCGCATCATATGACCCCTTTAAATATATGTTGCAAAATAATCATGAAATTGCATTATTTAGTCATACTATTCGACTGGTAGTCATGTTAGCACCTATTAAAAAAAAAATCTAAACTCTCTTTTGTTTTGTGTATGCGGGGCGCCGGACAAATGGGTGTCTATTAGGTCCACAAACATTTGAAACGCATGTGACTTGAGGCTGAGCTCTAATTGGCTTGTTTCAGATTGTCCTCAGACCCTCCCACTTTTGATTTTAGCGAATCAGTATTGTTTTTTTTGTTTGTTTTTTTTGGCCTCATGTGATTGGATATCTCTTCCGAGATGAAAGTATAAATTAAATTGTATCTTTACACAAAATTCTTTCACAAGACTTTCAAATGAAGGGGAAAAAAAATGCGGATCATGGAGCTTGGACGAAGTTGGCTAGCTGGATGTGATGTAAGTCATGCCTTTTTTGTTTCCCCTGTTTGTTATTTCAAAGTCCTATCACCGAAGGATTGTGGACAATACCACAACAGATCAACTTCCTGATAGAAACAAAGTCTAACCCTGAACCCAAACCCTAAACATAACCTACTACTAAAATCAGAGGGAAACATAAGCTGATGTTGTACTTCACAAGTGGTTTTCCATCCTAGTCCTGGTGACCCACAGCACTGCACATTTTGCGTTGTCCCTCTTATTGAACACACCTGATTCAGATCATCAGCTCATTAAGAAAGAGCTCAATGAACTGAGACATGCTACATTCTGGATAGTTACCTTCAGTGTGAACATAGATGGAGAGCTCTCCAGATTTATCTGAAGCCAATTTCTTCCAGGTGTTAGCAGTTAGACACCACTCCTCAACCTGACAGTAGTATTGCCCCATATTAGTGGGGCTGATCTGTGGCACAGTCAGTTTATAGTGTGTGACCCTTGGTTGTCCAAACACCATATATTTATCACTAATTGCACTGTGTAAGATACCATCATGCCTGGCAGTGAATATGGTGACTGGTCCTTCTTCCTCCTGAACCTTGAACTAGGTGACTTCAAATGCAGACTTATGTGTGAGACAATGACACAGTCAATAGTGAACCCATGCAGCCTGATGATTGGTAATGTTGAATGTTCGGTTCTGCTTCTGAACATGCAGTTTACTTTCTGCTTAAATTGACACAACATCAAAGATCAAACAACAAGAATGAAACCAAATATACTGACACCTTTAAAGCAGATCCTTTGTTGATAGCAATAAGCAATATGACATGGTTCTGTAAGTCATTAATAGGACTGCACTAAGAGACTTAATGTGAATGAGATGTAAATGGATGTATTCCTGATACTGCGAACTGTGACAATAGTTGAGCCTGATTGTACATGTGCTGTTTGTTTCCACTGGCCCTTACAATCGAACTGGTACTGCTCAACTCTACTCTGGTAGCTTCCACTATCAGCTGTATCTGAGTTTAATGCAGCCAGATGGAAAGTATCAGAAGTAGGTCTAGAGAAGCGTAACCTGTCCTTAAGTTACTGGTTTTCTGTAAGGTACTGAAGTTTACCATTAGAAGAGTAGGACAATAAAGATATCCCGTTAAAAGATTTTGGGTTATTAAACACCCATCTGAGACTGTAGTGATGAGTAGGGTCCTCTTTTCTTACATCCAGGGAGCATTCAAGATCAAACTTATCTCCCTCATTGATGTCAAGATTCGTGTCAGTCCTGTCCATGGCAAAGCTGTCCTCTTTTTGCTTTTCCTCTAATAAAACAATATGTATCTGCAAGCAGATGTGCCCAGAATTATGCAAAATGCAAGCGTTTCATGTTAAGAATTTTCATCTGCTTGCCTGTATAGAGTATGCATAATGAATAAGGTGTGAATTTGATCTTTTAATATAAACGTACATTAAGGCAGGTTAAGCATTTTGTTTATCCTAAGCGCTTTAGAACGTCTCTTCTTTTTAGTGACTAAAAAACTGGCAGGTGCTGTATATGGGTCGCAAGAGCCCAGAACTTGCAGTTTGTTTACATTTAGTTGTTTTCTTCTTTAGACTGGTGAAATGGTCCAAATATTGATGGACAGATGTAAAATTGACAGGCCTGTGCTGCAGTTCTGTGAATGTTTTGCCCTCCCGGTCTCCACGCCGATCACACAAGTGAAAATATTAATTAATATTACTCGAAACTTATTTCTGTAATTGCACTGTAACTTTTAAAATAAAATGTGACCAGGTTAGGAGATGGGGAGGATTAGGGGAAAGGGTAGATATGGTCAAAACTGAGATTATGTGTAATTTTATGGAGGTACTTTAAATGTAACAACTTGTAGGTACACTTTTTTTTATGTATGTACATAGTAGTTAAAGACACCTAATGTAATGTGGGTTCAAACTCTCTTATATTCCAACTCGGGGAAATTCACACAACAAATTTCACAAGGTGCATCCGGGGATTCTTTAAGCAGCATTGAAAGAAGTATGCTGGACTTTTGATGACAGGTTGTTAATTTCTCTGACTCCTGGACCAAGTCACCTCAAACACTGCTGCATCACTGGACCGCGATTCAATGACACAGTCAATGGTGAACCCTGCTTGTAGATTGGCAATGTTCAGGCTTTGTTCCTCCTTGTGCACATGCAGTTTGTCCTCTAGTTAAAAAAAATAAATCAGGACAAATGAAATTTTCTGATGTTTTCACAGTTCTAAATTGGAATATAGAGTACTCCCCTATAAGCTGAACAGTAACATTGGTAAACCCTGACTTACCGATTGCCTTAGGTGACCATTGGCCTTTACAGTCCAGCTGGTAGCAAACCAATGCCTCTTATTTCAAGGAGTATCACAAGGCAAGCATCACTATTATTGTCACTCTTAATTAGGTTTAGGGATTTTGTAACATCGCTAATCAAATTATTCAACTTCTGTGCTTAACTTTCCAACTGGTCCCACAAAGGAATTCTGTTTTGTATTTGTATTTGCTAGAAATATGTATGTTTCTCATTACATGGTAGATGTTCTTAAAAATAAAAAATAAATCTTTGCATGTTTTTTACTCAGCCTTGGTAACCTCCCAACCAGTTCTGTACGTAGCAATATATTCTGATATATGAGTGTAGAGGAGAAACAACTGTATCATTAATTACCTTTAGTCGTGATGCTCACAGTCTCTGGACTGGACATTTGTTTTTGTATTTTTTTGAAGGTGCCATCTTCATTCATGTTTTCCTGCCACACTTCACACTGGTATTGGCCCTGGACGTGTGCCCGAACCGAAAGGATGGTCAGTAGTCTATGTGACTGGTTTTCACTGCTCTCATCTCTTCTACATTCTCTCTCTCTTTGTATCTGTCAAACATGGCGAGCACCCCAGATGATCCAATCTGGGCTGCTCTCTGCTGGTTCTTCAGCCAAGTCACCGAGAAGAAATGACCAGGAAGGTTCTGTGCATTCACTCTGCAGCAAATGTCCAGTGCGTCTCCCTCCTGTAGTGGCCCCTTTGAAGCCTTCATATAAACACTGAACGAACCTACATCAGGGGCCACTTTTGAGACAGAGGAAATATGTGAGACGAAACCGGTTCTCTTACAAAACGTCCTGTGTACTGAGACTGTAATCATACTCACTCAGGCATTACAACCGGTTCTGACCTACATAGTTACATATGACATATGCCCTACATTATTATGCCATTATTATGCCACAACTTAACTGGTAGAAGCTAGAAATGCCATCATGGGTAGGCTTTGTGACCTGCCTTCATCCTCAAACATTTCCAAACAACTCCAGGTAACAGACAATATGACACAGAATACATTAATACAGGCTCAATTAAATTTTTTTTTCTCTTCTGTGAATTATTGACTAAAAAGAGCATGAAACTATTAAATTCAAGAGATATTTAGATATTTATAAATGGAAATAAATATCAACATTTGTTTGTAAGGATATTATTGTTACTTTCATACATTAAACTTTGTTTTTCTTAGACACTAGGTGTAAAATCTGGTTCCTGAAGTAAAACTCAGTTGAGAACCTCTGGTTTAAATTACAAAATATAAATCTCACAGATTCGTTTAACTTCTACATTGCATGCTGTGGTGGTTTTGTAGGCAATCTGTGTCCAGGAACGGTCTGGGTCTTGGATCCACTCAATGGCTTTGCAGTAGAACTTCCCCTGGTCTGACTGCTGCACTTGAGGCATCTTCAGTCTGTAGGTTGTGTCCTCCACCTTATCCGTGCTAATAAGACCAACATGATAGTGATCCTCGAATCCTCGAATCTTTGTCCAGAGTAATGATTGGCCGGGAGTTTTCATCCTCTTCACCGTGAAGAAACCAGGTGACTGACTGATGAGTGTGTTGAAAAGTCTGGCTGGAGACCTGGCACTCAAGCTGAAGAGGATCACCTTCAGACAAGCTCTGAGAGGGAGAGCCAGAGTAAGATGCCTCCAGGGTGTCCGCAATCACTGTGGATAAAACTGTCTTTTTTCTTTTTAACAACTAGTTGATGACCAAAATGCATTTTTCAATGCAGGTACCAACATATAGAGAATTTATATCAGCTGATACTATATCAGTGACTGATGGCTGGTACAGTATTGTTTCATATAAATATAGCTTATAGGCGATCACCTTTTGGGATGAATGGAAACGTGAACTGATGCTAATGGATTGATTTATCTTTCAATAATCTCAAAATGCCAAATCATCTCATTAATCGCCAAAACACTCAAGATAAATATCTTACCATTAAGCTTTGTCTCTGCAGCATAATTTCCCGAAATATACGGCATCTGTATTTGGGGTCTCACAGAGCAAATCACCTGCATCCTCCTCCACAAAAGAACTGAAGAACCTGACAACATTTGAATCTCAATATCTTTTATTCTTACCCTATCGGAGAACATTCTGTAGGGAAACTATGGGTCACTAGTACTGATCATATTTATGTCCACGTTTGGTTTCTTGACAATGAATTGAAAATCCTGCTTAGCTGGGCATTTAAACCATGTAACATTACAGAATATGGAGACTGGATTTCCTTTCACTCTATACAGAGAACCTTCCTGGATCTGGACCAGACGCTGACCGCTGCACAGATCTGTGTGGAGAGACTGGGCATTACTTTAATATTACCTTGATTTTAATTTGTTATATTTTCCCCGAAAATGAACAATTTGTACTCATTTACTCGCCCTAATGTTGTTCCAACCAGATATGATTTTTTTAAAATACACTTTTTTCCAAAGTGTAACAAAGTGAATTGGGCTGGGGATATCAAACTCCAAAAATGTCTAAGAGCATGACATACTGTATGTGTAACTGCAAATAAGATTTAAGAGCTTCAGTTAATTTTTTAGTAAATAACACTTAAATGGCAGTTAGCTAGATTTTTTTTAACTTCAATTAAGAGTTTAGTTTGAAGTTAGTACTAACCTCTTGTATATAACTTATATGGTATCATTTTGTCATTTTTGGAGTCTGACAGCTGTGAAATTAATCACCATCCAGCTTGGATGATTGCATTTCACACTGGGTTTTGAGCCAGCATGAGGGTGTAGCATTTGGACCAATCAGACAAACAATTATTCATTATATTTTATGAATAATCCAGCAAACCCCCTCACTCAAAAAAGCAAAATATGTGTTAGAGTTCTGTGGACAACCCCCGAAGAGCAACTAACACCTCAAAAAGGCAGAACAGGCCTCTGGTTACCATGGCAAGCAATGACAAATCATCTGATAACATTGGTTTTATTGCTCAAAGGAATGTGTAACTCTCTCTCAATTTCCCCATAGGAAAGACACATAATGCCCATAAAACGGAACTTTTCCACATTTCTTCAAAGAAAACCTATGAATGACATACATATCACCAGGACATTGTGTGTGTATTATTACTGTTTTTTATTGTCTTTTCTATTGTATGCTGTTTTATGCATATAAACACTAGTTAGTGTAACCTCACCTATACCATGAATTTACATTGTACATTGGTATCTATGAATTTGTATTTTGAGGATCTAAATGATATTGCATATTATATGTTGATTCCTATGCAACATATCAGTGTTATAAGAATCTTTAATAGTTTTGCACACCAACATCCAATCCAGGCAGTTACATATGCAAAATATCATGATCGAAGGCAAAGAGTCATAAACTTTCCTCTCTCATCATCTCCTGCTGCTTTTCTGCTTCGTCTTCTGGTTGCTGCTCGTGTGGGACACACCAAGTCCCTCAACTACAATGGTGTCTTCACTTTCCACCTGGGAGAAAACTCGCCCGACTACCACTGAGTCAGAATACCCTCTTTGGAGTTCGCCACTCTTCAAACCCCAGAAGAACATGATCAAAATTCTAACACCATCAAGACTTTCATCTGAGACTGCATCCGGACGCTCAATCAATGGCCAAGGCAATGCAAGCATCGTACATTTAACTAAATGAAACAGAGGTTTCGTGTAAGCTGTAGACCCTGTTGAAAAATGGCGCTGATGGTTTCACACAGGTGGTTAACTGACTCTTTTCATAGCTTCATTCCCTGTTTCTCTAACGGTTTCATTCATTCAGTCTAATTTGCCCTCCCCCCATGTATGAATGATTGTGTGTTTGTTTGTTTTTGTGTTAGTGTTTAGTTAATAAAACTTTTGTGCACAAATTAAATGAGTTTCTGATTCTGTCACTGCTTGTGAATAATGTCCCTTTGACGATTCTTGATCTTGTTATGCTCTAATGCACTAGTACTGTAAGAAAGTTATTTTCTATGGCCACGAACATATCATGTGAGTTGATATGAAATTACACTGAATGTTTGCTGGGCAAACAGATTAGTTGATGGTTATATGAATTCTGCTTGTTACTACTGGCAGCTGATATAAATAATTGTAATGAATTATAATTAAGTGTAATTATTTATATACATTTGCCTTTTGAGCTAATTTGCTACAAGGGTGAGTAAATTAAGCAGATTCATTTATTTGGTGAGCTAACATTTTAAGTACAACTTGATGTTGTCCATGATAGAACAAAGAAAACACCTTAAACAACGTCCCCAAAACTTATACATCAGAGAAAATAATTCAAGGATTATATTTCTAATTTTTAATATATTATACAATTCAGTCTTACCCCACTGCAGGAGTCCTGTGAGACACAACAATAGTGGCAGGTGCCACAGTCAGCACCAAAAGTCTACCATCCTTAATCTGACTGACCCTGTCGCTTTCTCTCTCTTCTCCTCAGTACAAGTTATTACAGGTTTCAACAAGAGCGCCCAAATCTATGTGTTCTCTGAAGTAAGATAAAATAAAAGAGGAAACTGTCATGAATATTGGTTTCCTGTCTCGCACACACTCTTCACACTTGCTTCATTGACCTCGAATTTTCATAATTTATGTGAACAGAACATTATAACAAAACGTTTTTATGCAGCATGTGATTAATATCATACATTGACTGAAAATCTGCAATTTTGTGCCATTTAATTTTTTCAAAATAGTGCATAGTCAGGAGAGGAAATCCTGTCTTTGTAAATTGCTTAATGTAATTGGAATATTACTAACCTTAAATTAACATTTCAACATAAACACTACGCCTCCAATTTTGAAAATTGAATTTTTAAAAAATCTATTTCTGTAAGAATTGCCAAATGTGTTTACACACACAAGGAATTTGTCTTGGTGTCAGGAGCTTCCAGTACAGAAAGTACAGACATAGTGCAGGCATAAATATAATTTAAGGTAATAAAGTGAAATAAAACACTAATAAAGAGAACAGACAATAAATAAATAAAAATATAATATGGTAATAAAATATAGAGAAAAAGAAAATATCAATAGACAGAATTGTAAATGTGCGTATGTGCTATTTACAGATGAAAGGTTTTGATAAGTTATTTAGAGATGGACAGTCCTGAGATGTGTTATGTATTGTTCAGGTGGAATGTGGCCTGGGAGAAAAAGCTGTTCTTGTGTCTGGCTGTTTTGGTGCTCAGTGCTCTGTAGCGCTGGTCAGAGGGCAACAGTTCAAAGAGGGAGTGTGCTGGGTGTCTGGGGTCTAGAGTGATTTTACCAGCCCTTTTCCTCACTCTGGAGGTGTAAAGTTATTTGGGGTTAGGCAGGTGGCACCATTAATCCTCTCAGCAGTCATGACTGTTAGTTGTAGTCTCCTGATGTCTGATTTGGTAGCTGAGCTGACAGATGAACACAGGACAGACTCAATGACGGCCGAGTAGAACCGTGTGAGCAGCTCCTGTGGCAGGTTGAACTTCCTCAGCTGGCGAAGGAAATACAGACTCTGCTGGGCCTTTTTTACAATGGAGTCAGTGTGATTATCCCACTTCAGGTCTTGAGAGATGGTGATGCTCAGCAACCTGAAAGACTCCACTGCAGCCACAATGCTGTTCATGATGGTGAGTGGGGGGAGAGCAGGGGGGTTTCACCCGAAGTCCGCGATCATCTCCACTGTTTTGAGCGTGTTGAGCTCCAGGCAGTTAGTCGGACATAGCTGTCTCACTCTTTGTGAAGTATTGTTTGTCTAGGCTGTAGTTATGAGTGGTTTCTCTTTGTTATTTCCATGCCATGTTGTAGTTTACCAACCTTGCTTTCATGTTTACACTTTTGTATCCTGTTGGTGCACATGGATCAGTCCACCATGTTACAATGAAACAGAATATTGCATTGTGTAGAAATTATAACAAACTCCTAAAATAATCAGAATTTGGACATATTCAGATTAGTTTTGAGTCATATAAACTTTTCAATCTGATTAAGACAAAGTTCTGATTCCATGAATTCTGATTCCCACACCTGGCAGATCTGAATGCAAGTTTGCAGTCAGTTGTGGAGGATTACACTTGACCTGGTCACCTGACACACCATAGGCACCCTGCCTTGAAGAATTTTTTTTATTGAGGAAGAGGAGGACAAGTATGAGGATACACCTTACCGCTATGTTGTGAATTGCTAATTGCTGTGGTTGTTTCATGTGAGGAAAAGGTTGCTGGAAAAGAGGGATTAATGTATTAATTTACAAAGTAGACAACAGTGTCAATAAAGAACCTAATTATTTATTTATACATTTAAGTATTTATTTGCTTGTTTTACACTTTTGTATCCTGTTGGTGCACATGGATCAGTCCACCATGTTACAATGAAACAGAATATTGCATTGTGTAGAAATTATAATAAACTCCTAAAATAATCAGAATTTGGACATATTCAGATTAGTTTTGAGTCATATAAACTTTTCAATCTGATTAAGACAAAGTTCTGATTCCATGAATTCTGATTCCCACACCTGGCAGATCTGAATGCAAGTTTGCAGTCAGTTGTGGAGGATTACACTTGACCTGGTCACCTGACACACCATAGGCACCCTGCCTTGAAGAATTTTTTTATTGAGGAGGAGGAGGACAAGTATGAGGATACACCTTACCGCTATGTTGTGAATTGCTAATTGCTGTGGTTGTTTCATGTGAGGAAAAGGTTGCTGGAAAAGAGGGATTAATGTATTAATTTACAAAGTAGACAACAGTGTCAATAAAGAACCTAATTATTTATTTATACATTTAAGTATTTATTTGCTTGCTTGCTGAATTTTTAATTAATGAAAATATTATTATTATATATTATTAATATATTATATATTATAATGCCAGGGCAGGCTACAACACCTATAGTCAGGGTGGAATATGTCAAAGATCAATCTAAGTGCACGGTAGAGAAGTTCCCAGGTACAGAAAGACACAAAAGTCGTGGTGAAACAAGCTTGAAATACATTTGCCTACTGACTGATCTTACATCAGACACTAGACAAAGCTGATATTCCATTCACGAAATATAAAACAGTAAGGGTGGATGGTGGCGTCTGCTTGTCTGTGGTTATTTGAAATTGTACTAGTATTAAAAAAATACTTCTGAGAAAGCAATTCATGCTTATAAGACTAAGTGTCTTACATACATGCTGCCTCAACCATTTTAAGCAGAGACCGCAGAGGGCTGAACAGCTCTCCAAAGCACACTGAATGTCAAAACAGAGTCAAAAACTCACTAACCACTAATGTTCTCTGTCATTTCAACTCCACGGGAAAAGAATTTAAAGCTAACATGTTATTCAGCTTCTTTACGTTTTATACTGTGTTGTTCAGGTATTCTAAACGATTCTAAACGATATGGTTACAATTTGATAAAGAAAAGTAGGAAATGATCATAACAAAACGGTGTGAAATCATAACGTCTCTGCCTGTACACTTGTGTGTGTCATGGGAGACACAGAAACTGTGGGTTGAGCTACAGATGAAGAACACACTTTTGTGCAGCCAAAGCCCTCTGTTTGGCCACAATGTAAATATGAATTTAAATACAGCAAGAAAAGGAAATGCTGATAAGAATTTAGAAAACATGCAGCTGTGTAACTCCACACTGTGCTTCAGACATTAAAACTCTTAACATTATTTTCCATATTAAGTCTACTATTCAAGTGTCATTACACATGAGATGGGCATTGAAGCACTGAATGAGGCATTGAAGGAATCACTCTCTCTAGTGTCTTATTGTTAGGATGCCCTCTTGTGGCTCAAACCAGTTTAAAAAAATCAAATTAGAAGATGTATGTGCACATTCATATATTCACATATATTTTTTGGTTTCTCTGCTGCCACTGTTTTCTTTAAATCCCACCAAGGATTTTCAATGGAATGAGCCACTCAAGAACATTAGGTAGGATACCTAAACCAAGCTTTGGCTGTATAATCATTGTCCTGCTGGTCTAATGATCATCAAGCTTCAGTTTACACACTGAAGGCATCACAAGGCCAAAATGGCCTGATGTTCAAACGAATCCATGACTTAAGTCACAGGGTCAAGATTTCCACACATCCTGCAGTAGCAAAGCACCCTTATAACAAGACTGGCCTATTTCCATGTTCAAACATGGGGATGGTGTTCTTCTGCTCATAAGCCTTGCCTTTTTTTGCGCTAGACACCAGAAATCCAGGAGTCCAGAAAGTTTCAGTTTGGTCTCATCTCTCCATCTCTCCATTAAATATTCATCTAGAACTTTTTTTTTATGGCAGAGGTATATATTAACAAAGTACAAATAATTTGTTACTGTGACTAAGTAGCCTAGCCTACTGATTTTCGACATTTCTACTTTTTTGTTGACTTTTACTTTTCCTTCACACGATTTTATAGAGAAAATACTTTTACAACAATACTTTTCTCTAGATCATTTTACATTTTGAGGGCCATATTTTAACGATCTAAGCGCATGTTCAAAAGCGCACGGCGCAAGTGTACTTAGGGGGGTGTCCGATTCCACTTTTGCTAGTTTAACGACGGGGAAAACGGTCCACCATGCCGGGCGCATGGTCCAAAAGGGTTGTACGTATTGTTTTAATGAGTCATGGGTGTGTTTATTGGTTTATTGCATGTGGGCAACGTGCAATAAACCAATCAGAGTCTCATCTCCCATTCCCTTTAAAGGCCAGTTGCGCTCGTGCCATGGCGGATTCGCTATTTGGCGGAATTTGCAAGAGCAAAGACTGAACGCTTCTCCAGAGAGGAAAGATTCTGCTTGTGAGCGAGGTTAAAGCACGCGAGCAGACCATCTACGGGGCACATTAATAATCTTTTACATTGTAATCCTTTAATTTTTAATATTTGGCATGTTTGTGCACTGCTGGGCGTCCCTGTGTGTGTAATAAGCAGAGTGAACCCGCCTAAAGGCGCATATTACTAACGCACTTTTTAATTTACAAAAAAAAAACAATAAATAAATAAAAAAAATATATATTGCACCATTGACTTTAGACCAGGTTTTTGTTGGTCAATGGCACAGTCTATTTCAGTTGCCTCCAAATAGCAACGCGCCAACAATGCGCCTGAACACACCACATTTTTAGACCAGCACGCCCTTGGGCGCACAAATGGGCGCAAATGCAACGTAGCGCAGGACGTGAAAATGATAACTGCATCGGGCTGAAACCAGCAAAACACACTTGCGTCGCGCCTGGCGCCGCATTGCACCAGGTATATGATAGGGCCCTTAGAGTTAGGGACCCTCGGGGGAACTCTGAAACTGGTGGACGGAAAGCAGGGGGCGCCCTGGATCGAAACCAACAATTTTTATTGCCGTTTCCAAAGATAGACTCACACTATTCACACTTCATATTATACATATTATACATTATACACATACAATAAAGTACCAAAAAGTACTATGGAATTACCATTGTGTTTTGGACACGCCAGAGTAGCCTACCATGTAAATATCATGGAACATGAATTTGGTAGCACTTTATTTTACAGTCCTGTTCCTCATGTACATTGAACAAAATTATAAACGCAACACTTTTGTTTTTGCCCCCATTTTTCATGAGCTGAACTCAAAGATCTAAGACTTTTTTTATGTACACAAAAGGCCTATTTCTCTCAAATATTGTTCACAAATCTGTCTAAATCTGTGTTAGTTAGCATTTCTCCTTTTCTGAGATAATCCATCCACCTCACAGGTGTGGCATATCAAGATGCTGATTAGACAGCATGATTATTGCACAGGTGTGCCTTAGGCTGGCCACAATAAAAGGCCACTCTAAAATGTGCAGTTTTATAGCACAGCACAATGCCACAGATGTCGCAAGTTTTGAGGGAGCGTGTAATTGGTATGCTGACTGCAGGAATGTCCACCAGAGCTGTTGCCCGTGAATTGAAATGTTCATTTCTCTACCATAAGCCGTCTCCAAACAGTAAAACTGCACATTTTAGAGTGGCCTTTTATTGTTTCCAGCCTAAGGCACACCTGTGCAATAATCATGCTGTCTAATCAGCATCTTGAAATGCCACACCTGTGAGGTGGATGGATTATCTCGGCAAAGGAGAAGTGCTCACTAACACAGATTTAGACAGATTTGTGAACAATATTTGAAAGAAATAGGCCTTTTGTGTACATAGAAAAAGTCGTAGATCTTTGAGTTATGGGGGCAAAAACAAAAGTGTTGCATTTATAATTTTGTTCAGTATACATAATATGTACTTATTGTAGTAATTACAGTAACTAGGTACTAACCCTGAACCTACCCCTAAACCTAAGCCTACCCCATGTTACCTTATATTACCAGTACTTTCTTGGGTAAGTACATTGTAAGTACACATACTGTAAAATAAAGTGCAACCATGAATTTTATGCTATGAATAATCATGCTATATGTACCATGGTATATTGCCACCTGATACTTTAGCCTGCCATCACTGTGTTTTGGTAGGCCTACTGGCACAGTACTTTTGTGAGGAGCTTTAACCCTCTGGTGGTTTGGTCATTTTAGACTGAAAAAAAAAAGTTAAATTCTTTTTACATTATGTCTAACAAAATGTCTTTGTGTTCAGATTTGACTGTAGTAAAATTAATGCAAAAATGGGGGGTCTCTCCTCAACCACCACCAGTGTGCAGCATCCACTTGGATGATGCGATGGCAGCCACAGTACAACAGCGCCAGTACGCTCACCACACACACCAGCTACAGGTGGAGAGGAGAGAGAGTCATAGAGCCAATTCAGTGGATGGGGATTATTAGGAGACTATGATTGACAAGGGTCAGTGGAGGGAATTTGGCCAGGACACACCCCTACTCTTTAGAGAACCCACACAGACCACAGGGTGAGCACCCCCTGCTGGTCTCATTAGTATCTCTTCCAGCAGCAACCTAGTTTTCCCAGGAGGTCTCCCATCCAGGTACTGACCAGGCTCAACCCTGCTTAGCTTCAGTGGGCAACCAGTCTTTGGCTGGAGGGTGATATGGCTGCGGATATAATGAGATGTCTTTCTCTTTTTTTCACTCCCACCAGATGTCACTAATCTGCCTTCAAAAATTGGATTTTAAAAGCATCGTCTCCATTTTAACATGAAATACTGCCATAATTGAAAATAATACAAAAATACTCGAAAAAAGTATTATTTTCAATGGGGGAAAAAAAAATCATAATTATTACATTAATATTAATTATTATCATGAAAATCTCTCAAAATACAAAACAAAAAGAAAACAATATTATTGAACAAAATATATTAGATCAGTTATATTAGACATTAGATGTTCACGAATATATGTAGAATAAAATAAAATGTTTTTGTATTGTATAATCCATACAAAGCATGCTTGTGTTTATGACTACAAAATCATGTTTTTTTTGTTTGTTTTTAGGAGTTGTGAGTGGGCAACATTAGTGATTGCTAATGCAATAATAGAATTGCTCCTGATATCAACATGCTAACAGATGTGGTTATTAATTTATTTTTGGTGACCAGATACATTGAAGACTACACTTCATATTGTTTTTCTCTGAGAGTGCTGTACCAACATCAGAAGTCGTTCAACTACATTGGGCTGATATTCTACTCATATATGGTCAAATAAGCTCCATGACTACTGATAATAGGGCTGTTTAATTCTTGAATCCATGGAAAGCAGCAGCAAACAGATTGGAAATACCAGGTAAGGTTAACTTGTTTCAACAGTTGAACAGGATCTGTTCAGAGGAATGGCATAAAATCTTTGCCCTCGCTAAAATCTAATGCTGGTTTGCCAGAGCTGTTCTTACCCATTCAATCGCAGCCATCAGTGCATTTATGGTCTGGGTTGAAATCAACGCAAAGTACACAACGATCACGGCCCCATGTTGCAAGGATCTGTACACAATTCCTGGAAGCTGAAAACATCCCAGTTCTTGCATGGCCAGCATACTCACCGGACATGTCACCCATTGAGCATGTTTGGGATGCTCTGGATCGGCGTATACGACAGCGTGTTCCAGTTCCTGCCAATATCCAGCAACTTCGCACAGCCATTGAAGAGGAGTGGACCAACATTCCACAGGCCACAATCAACAACCTGATCAACTCTATGCGAAGGAGATGTGTTGCACTGCGTGAGGCAAATGGTGGTCACACCAGTTACTGACTGGTTCTCGGACTCCCCCCGGACCCCCCAATACAGTAAAACTGCACATTTTAGAGTGGCCTTTTATTGTTTCCAGCCTAAGGCACACCTGTGCAATAATCATGCTGTCTAATCAGCATCTTGAAATGCCACACCTGTGAGGTGGATGGATTATCTCGGCAAAGCTCACTAACACACTAACACAGATTTAGACAGATTTGTGAACAATATTTGAAAGAAATAGGCCTTTTGTGTACATAGAAAAATCTTTGAGTTTTGAGTTCAGCTCATGAAAAATGGGGGTAAAAACAAAAGTGTTGCGTTTATAATTTTGTTCAGTGTATATATATATATATATATATACACACA
>NW_015505559.1:980431-984927 GCF_001515645.1 Sinocyclocheilus grahami | reverse complement strand
TGTAAGTACACATACTGTAAAATAAAGTGCAACCATGAATTTTATGCTATGAATAATCATGCTATATGTACCATGGTATATTGCCACCTGATACTTTAGCCTGCCATCACTGTGTTTTGGTAGGCCTACTGGCACAGTACTTTTGTGAGGAGCTTTAACCCTCTGGTGGTTTGGTCATTTTAGACTGAAAAAAAAAGTTAAATTCTTTTTACATTATGTCTAACAAAATGTCTTTGTGTTCAGATTTGACTGTAGTAAAATTAATGCAAAAATGGGGGGTCTCTCCTCAACCACCACCAGTGTGCAGCATCCACTTGGATGATGCGATGGCAGCCACAGTACAACAGCGCCAGTACGCTCACCACACACACCAGCTACAGGTGGAGAGGAGAGAGAGTCATAGAGCCAATTCAGTGGATGGGGATTATTAGGAGACTATGATTGGCAAGGGTCAGTGGAGGGAATTTGGCCAGGACACACCCCTACTCTTTAGAGAACCCACACAGACCACAGGGTGAGCACCCCCTGCTGGTCTCATTAGTATCTCTTCCAGCAGCAACCTAGTTTTCCCAGGAGGTCTCCCATCCAGGTACTGACCAGGCTCAACCCTGCTTAGCTTCAGTGGGCAACCAGTCTTTGGCTGGAGGGTGATATGGCTGCGGATATAATGAGATGTCTTTCTCTTTTTTTCACTCCCACCAGATGTCACTAATCTGCCTTCAAAAATTGGATTTTAAAAGCATCGTCTCCATTTTAACATGAAATACTGCCATAATTGAAAATAATACAAAAATACTCGAAAAAAGTATTATTTTCAATGGGGGAAAAAAAATCATAATTATTACATTAATATTAATTATTATCATGAAAATCTCTCAAAATACAAAACAAAAAGAAAACAATATTATTGAACAAAATATATTAGATCAGTTATATTAGACATTAGATGTTCACGAATATATGTAGAATAAAATAAAATGTTTTTGTATTGTATAATCCATACAAAGCATGCTTGTGTTTATGACTACAAAATCATGTTTTTTTTGTTTGTTTTTAGGAGTTGTGAGTGGGCAACATTAGTGATTGCTAATGCAATAATAGAATTGCTCCTGATATCAACATGCTAACAGATGTGGTTATTAATTTATTTTTGGTGACCAGATACATTGAAGACTACACTTCATATTGTTTTTCTCTGAGAGTGCTGTACCAACATCAGAAGTCGTTCAACTACATTGGGCTGATATTCTACTCATATATGGTCAAATAAGCTCCATGACTACTGATAATAGGGCTGTTTAATTCTTGAATCCATGGAAAGCAGCAGCAAACAGATTGGAAATACCAGGTAAGGTTAACTTGTTTCAACAGTTGAACAGGATCTGTTCAGAGGAATGGCATAAAATCTTTGCCCTCGCTAAAATCTAATGCTGGTTTGCCAGAGCTGTTCTTACCCATTCAATCGCAGCCATCAGTGCATTTATGGTCTGGGTTGAAATCAACGCAAAGTACACAACGATGTACAAGACAAGAAATCAGCCTTCTCAGACCGTCCAGTGTGTTAAAGGCACAGAAAACCCACTGGTTCAAATGAAGGACAGCGATGAATGCCTAGACATGCAAATAAGGAAAATGAAACCACCTCTGTATAACGGCATGGCTCAGTGCCAAAGGTCAAGACTTCTCAAGGCAAGACTTCTCTAGAAATAAATTCTGCCTGACATCACACAATGACCTGGATGACGAAGCACCTTCAAAGCAGACAGGAAATCCAATGTTGAGACTTGTTGAGAGAGTTACAATGAAGTCATTTAGTATCTAACATTAATGCTTTAGAGGACAGGAGGTAGAGCAAATATCAAAAGAAAAGCAGTTGTAGAATATTTAGACATGTCTAGGACAGTTTAGATTTCAACAATGGGCCCTACTCAATATCTTCAAAACAAAACTTAACAGAGGAAACGGAAGTTAAATCAAACGCTTCACAAATGAAAGTTTAAAATATCAGTATCTGTGTAATCGACAAAGACACATACAGCATTACTAAATGGTTGCATTAATGAACTTTGTGCTAAAATGTGTTCAAACTTGTTCAAAATGGTTTGTATATAAACAAGGGTCTTCCACAATGTAATACTCTTCAGAAGATGAAACTCATAGCCAATAGTGATTATCGGTGTAAAACTTACACTTTCAGAACAAAAATTCATATGGACTATAGGGACTTCAGTGGGCTGTCTTTTTGAAGTTTTGAAGAAGAAAAAAAAAAAAGAAGAACTGCATGAGGATTCTTCAAAAACTTTCCATTTGTGTTCTCCAAAAGAAATACACATAGGTTTGAAATAACAAGAAAGTAAATAAATGACAGAATTTTAATTTTTGATTAAGCTATTCCTTAAAGCAATGGTTCTCACCCAGGAGGCCAGGGCTCACTAGGGGGCTGTAGGACTTCAGTACTTCAATAATAACTCATTGGTATATTATTATTTTATATATTAAAATAATCTGAATTAAGAAACAAGTGTAAAGTGAAATGTCTATTTTATCTTTTACATTTTTTTTTAAACAAGCAACTTACAGTAGAAATACCAGAAATATCTTAACAAGGGGCCTTCAAGTCAAAGAGGTGAAATTAAGTAAATGATGGAAAGTAAAACTGAAATGAAATAAAAGACAGAAAGCGTCAGTTGTGAGGAAAGAAATATGACTGCAATTTCATGCATATAAAACTCATCTTCATTAAGAATTAAAAAAT
This sequence comes from Sinocyclocheilus grahami, assembly GCF_001515645.1. Classification (NCBI taxonomy): domain Eukaryota; kingdom Metazoa; phylum Chordata; class Actinopteri; order Cypriniformes; family Cyprinidae; genus Sinocyclocheilus; species Sinocyclocheilus grahami. The sequence goes on along the minus strand of NW_015505559.1, from coordinate 982,172 downwards.
GAGACAGAAGCATTTCCCAGGGGTTTCTCGTCAGATTTGGGATAAACAGAAATCTCAAGTCAACACATTGTTATACTTTTTTTATTATTTTTATTGAGAAATAATTTTTTGTTGGTTTGCCATTAAGAACTAGAGTGAGGCAATCATTGAATAACAAAACAAACAGAAAATACTTATTGCCTCTTAGAAAAAAATAGAGAGAGATGGTAAAAGCGCATAAAATTTCACACAACTAAAATAAAAATTCTAAAAAAACTAAAAAACATCCATTTAATAATATCCATAAATGAACTTAAGTAAAACTTCTTGGTGGAATTCCTTTTGACATTTGTCTATAAATGTGGCTCTGATTAGCTCTCTCACTCTACAGTGAAACCACCTCTCGCACATACCGACAGCTTCCCTTCTCAGAAAACACTTTGTCTGCCCACATTGTGGATAAAGAGAGCATTTGTACAAAAGGATCTACTACAATAATGTCAGTGCGGGTCAGTTCTGTCAATATCGGTATAATGAGTGCATTCTAACAAGAAAAAAAAAAGCAGCAAGTTCAGGAAACTGAGATGGATATTGGCATTGACATTGTTTGTGGGCAGGAAAGAGCAAGTGAGGAATGAGTTAATGCCAACAGTGTGGATATCAGTTATCAGGGCCTTTGAAATTCCTCTAACCAGACAGGCAATCTTTAAGGCAGGCCCCTCAAAGCCAAGCCACAGACTGACAGCCTGTTGGGTCTGTTCCCTCCAGTGGTCACTTCGGGAGCCCAGAATAATGCAGTGCAGCCTTGAACCCATCCATCAACCATATTTCCTTTAGCCTGTGGATCAACGCTACGCTTTACCATAGAGAGAAAAGGTCAGTCATTTTAGGTTCCCCACTGTTGGTGGCATAACTCTGACAGGCAGGCAGGGAGGGGGCACGACGGACGTCCGCAGACGATGTGACAAACAAAGCCTCTGGGACGGCAGCAGTTTAAAAGGTCAGTCTAAAATTGGAGTTTCTGTCACACTCGTAACTGACAGGTTCTTGGCTCTTTCGTTAGAGTCCTTCCTATTAATTGCTATAAAATAATCGTCATCAAATGTACAAACTGTAACATTGCTGGTTTGGCCATTGTGCAGCCCCAAGTTTATACTAAACGAAAGATTTAATTCCTAGTGCTCTCATCCCATCAGCAGTCAGGATGTGTAGAGGGGGGGGGACTGACATACATACACAAGGTTAACGTGTAATATATTCAGTGGGCAGAGCAATTAACATTTAAAGCCATTAGCATACTTGGATATACATAGAAACCTTATGTCTCGCTGATCTGTTTGACATGAGCTACTAATTATACTCTAATAATTCATTTGTATTAGCATGTGCCTCTTCTGCAGTCCTGCAGTGTGTAGACAATATGTGTCATGACCAACACTAACAATTGTCTTCTATAATAAACCAAAATTATGTTAACCTTTATTTGGTGGCTTGTTGATTAGCCAGTGTTTTATATTCAAGTACACTGGATATAGTAGAGTACATTAATTGGAAGGGTGGCCTCCCTAGAGAGGGATAAAATACTATAGTCTATTGATTTTTTTGTATAAGGGAGTGCTGTCCCAAGCAATATTTGACATACAGTACACAGCGTACTGTACAGGGCAGTCTCTGGGACTATATGAGGATTTTTCAGCTGTTAGATCTGTGAACTTTGTCCTACAAAGGCTGTAACAGGGATCACATAAGTGAGAATCATTGG
>NW_015505559.1:958451-979533 GCF_001515645.1 Sinocyclocheilus grahami | reverse complement strand
GGGTGGGGGGGGGGGGGGGAACATTGGATGGGGCTGTCAGTGCTCTATTCCTGAGAGTAATAAGTGTATTGCTCCCAAGCAGGAATATGGAGCAGTCAGCTAGAGTGGCTCAATCCTCAGAGTGCATATAAACAGGTTCTCCATCTCTCGTTAAGCAATGTGCATATCCACATTCTGTCCTAAAGCATAATACATCAAGTCATGTTGAAGTGGTTTTGGGCAGGATCACAGTGGTGCAAAGGGGGACTGGTTTAATCCATCTCCAGGTCCATAAGCTTGTTACGGGGACGGGGCGTGTGCATGGGGTTCCTGGAGAAACAGCAGTGGGCGACAGCAAGACCCAGCAGCACTGAGAGAAGACCAGCGATCACAGCAGCAGTCAAACCGTATCCCACCGGCATCTTCAAAGATTCCCACACTGCAGAATAACAAACAGAATGATCACTGGCAATCACAAACTTTCATAACGACACCAGATATGAGAAAATATCTAATCTATGGAAGCAAAGTTTGGGAGGAGCAACTGGGGATGTTGAGTTCCCACAGTCTTTGAGAACATAAACGCTGAAGAGGCGATATGAAGTCATCAGTTCCTCACATGCAAAAGCATACAATTTTTGGGACCTTTTATTTGTTCAGGGTAGGGGTCTCCAATCCTGCAGACTTAAGTTCCAGCTCTGCTCTAACACACCTGCCTGTAATTATCAAGCAACCCTGAACACACTGTTTAGCTGGTTCAGGAGTGTTTATATGGGGTTGGAGCTGAAATTTGCAGGACAGTTACTCTCTAGAAGCAGGGTTGGAAACTGATGTAACAAGTTTTTCCAGGCTTGCTATCTTTTTCACTATAGACATAACCAGGATTCTTACATTCTATTTTGATAAACAGAAATGATGAAGTGGAGATGAGGTCCTTCTCTTTGTTCCAGGCTCCAGTAGCGGGGGACAGGAGCCAGGGTGTGGCAGAACAGTAGTATTCTCCCACATCTCTATCCTGAATCTTGTGCAAGCTGAGGATAAACGTGTGCATGTCGGTGCGCTCCAGACTGGTGTCATTGGAGCCGGTCTTCTTTACCACTCCCCAGCGGTCCATACTGATGAGAGGTTGGACTCCATTATTTACAGCCCGGTCTGTGTTCTGGAACCAGCGCACGTTAAACGCCATATCACCTGTGGGACGGACAGAGTAAAGCTAATTATTTAAGTCAACATGGAATCAAATTGACAATTAAATCCCTTCTGTTTCACAATCTAGTGTCAAGTGTGATCAAGTGTTGCTCTACAATATATGTAACCGGATATCCTGTTTCACTCACAAATATGTCTGATTATAGAATGGGTGGTATTCTACACTGACTTTAATCATGAGAGGTAACTCCAGCATAGGTGGAGCCAATACGATTGTTCATAGGTGTTCTGTTACAACGCTCCAAACAGCCATGCTGTTGCTGCAGCTTATTCAAGCAAGTGTGTGCAATAACCACAAGGGTATTCAAGTCATGTATGGAAAGAAAACAAAACTAAACAGTGTTTTTCAAGTGGTTCAATACCATATACACTCCCTGATGATCCAGAGTGAGGCAGCAGCAGTCAAGACAGACTCAAGCAGGCCTCTACACGCTGTCCTCACTGCTATGTGTGGAATCTCAATGAAGGCCATTGGGTAATCAGAAACTGACAACCAGGAGCGCAGCTCAAACCCACCACAATTCACCACAGCATTCTGCTACTCATCAAGTAAAAACCAAGCCTATATCTCATAACAGAATCCCATGTGAACAGCAGAAAACTTAAGATTATTAAAGTGTATGGATCCTCAAATTTATTCATGAGTTTGTGACATATTAATTGTTCACAATTGTAGAATTGTTTTAGTTATATCTTGAAAATTATACACTATATATTGATATTCTCTGACAAGAGTTTTTTTTTCATAATTTCAAACAATTAAAATATAGCTATTACTGTTTTTATATATGTATATATAAACTTTTAAGTATACATACACATACCTTTTAAAAGTTTGGGGTGCTTAAGATTTTATACATGATTTGAAATTACGTGTCTTAGGCTCATCGATGCTGCATTTATTTGATCAAAAATACAGTAACAATGGTAATATTGTGAAATAACAGTTTTCTGTGTTAATATATTGTGAAATGTAATTTATTCCCGTGAAGCAAAGCTGGATTTTCAGCATCATTACTCCAGTCTTCAATGTCACATCTTTCAGAAGTAATTCTAATATGCTGATTTGGTGCTCAAATACATTTATTAAAATTATCAATGTTATAAACAGTTTTCTTTTTTTATAAACTGTCTTTACTGTCACTTTTGGTCAGGTAATAATAAAAGTAATAATTAATATCTTAACCCCAAAGTCTATGCGTGTATATATACATACACACAAGAATGTTGAGATATAACTTTTATCGTGTATATCGCCTGCTCTCTATTATACAGTAATCAATTACCTTACAAATAGATCTCCAAATTAGATTTAAGATCCACTCCAACTGAAATGACGCTAGATGGGAAATTAAGGAAAGGCTTTGACACCGTGGCCCTGATCAGCTTTACATACATATATTTTTTCACCAGAGGAATGACAGCCCCTGACTAGCACTTACTTCCGGGCCCAAGGGTGGATGAACGGCACTCATAAAGGCTGGGTTGATTGTTCCTCACATTTGCTGGATGGTTGTGTCTTTTCTACATTTAAGCTGTCTGTAGTGACTAATGACTGTACTGCCTCAAGATGACATCAAGACAACATGAACTATGAGAGAGAAATGCATCAAAGCCTAATAAAGGGGTCCTCAAACAATCCAATTGTACGTTTTAACCAATTACAGTAGTATTCTCCCACATCTCTATCCTGAATCTTGTGTAAGCTCAGGACAAACGTGTGTTGGTCGGTGCGCTCCAGACAGGTGTCATTGGAGCCGGTCTTCTTAACCACTCCCCAGCGGTCTATACTGATGAGAGGTTGGACTCCGTTATCTACAGCCCAGTCTGTGTTCTGGAACCAGTGTACATCAAATGTCATATCACCTGTGGAACGGATAGAGTAAAACTAATTATTTAAGCCAGCATGGAATCAAAATTGACATTTAAACATCTTCTGTTTCACAATCTAGCGTCAAGTGTGATCAAGTGTTGCTCTACAATATTTGTAACTGAATATCCTGTTTCACTCACAAACATGTCTGATTATAGAAGGTAAATGGGTGGGATTCTATACTGACTTTAATCATGAGAGGTAGTTTCACGTGAATGCCAAGGTGGAGTCAATACGATTGTTCATAGGCGTTCTGTTGCAACACTCCAAACAGCCGTGCTGTTGCTGCGGCTTATTCAAGCAAGTGTGTGCCATAACCACAAGGGTATTCAAGTAGTGTATGGAAAGAAAACAAAGCTAAACAGTGTCTTTCAAGTGGTTCAATGCCATATACACTCCCTGATGATCCAGAGTGAGGCAGCAGCAGTCAGACAGACTCAAGCAGGCCTCTACATGCGGTCCTCACTGCTATGTGTGGAATCTCAATGAAGGCCATTGGGTAATCAGAAACTGACAACCAGGAGCGCAGCTCAAACCCACCACAATTCACCACAGCATTCTGCTACTCATCAAGTAAAAACCAAGCCTATATCTCATAACAGAATCCCATGTGAACAGCAGAAAACTTAAGATTATTAAAGTGTATGGATCCTCAAATTTATTCATGAGTTTGTGACATATTAATTGTTCACAATTGTAGAATTGTTTTAGTTATATCTTGAAAATTATACACTATATATTGATATTCTCTGACAAGAGTTTTTTTTTCATAATTTCAAACAATTAAAATATAGCTATTACTGTTTTTATATATGTATATATAAACTTTTAAGTATACATACACATACCTTTTAAAAGTTTGGGGTGCTTAAGATTTTATACATGATTTGAAATTACGTGTCTTAGGCTCATCGATGCTGCATTTATTTGATCAAAAATACAGTAACAATGGTAATATTGTGAAATAACAGTTTTCTGTGTTAATATATTGTGAAATGTAATTTATTCCCGTGAAGCAAAGCTGGATTTTCAGCATCATTACTCCAGTCTTCAATGTCACATCTTTCAGAAGTAATTCTAATATGCTGATTTGGTGCTCAAATACATTTATTAAAATTATCAATGTTATAAACAGTTTTCTTTTTTTATAAACTGTCTTTACTGTCACTTTTGGTCAGGTAATAATAAAAGTAATAATTAATATCTTAACCCCAAAGTCTATGCGTGTATGTATACATACACACAAGAATGTTGAGATATAACTTTTATCGTGTATATCGCCTGCTCTCTATTATACAGTAATCAATTACCTTACAAATAGATCTCCAAATTAGATTTAAGATCCACTCCAACTGAAATGACGCTAGATGGGAAATTAAGGAAAGGCTTTGACACCGTGGCCCTGATCAGCTTTACATACATATATTTTTTCACCAGAGGAATGACAGCCCCTGACTAGCACTTACTTCCGGGCCCAAGGGTGGATGAACGGCACTCATAAAAGCTGGGTTGATTGTTCCTCACATTTGCTGGATGGTTGTGTCTTTTCTACATTTAAGCTGTCTGTAGTGACTAATGACTGAACTGTACTGCCTCAAGATGACATCAAGACAACATGAACTATGAGAGAGAAATGCATCAAAGCCTAATAAAGGGGTCCTCAAACAATCCAATTGTACGTTTTAACCAATTAGGGGACAGTGAATTAAAAGCCTTGATATGATAGTCATGATGTTTGATGCTGAAGTGCTATAGCAAACAACCACAGCTATGTGTTAGACCAGCTTCACAGGCGTTTTCTATGAACCTGAGATCAAATGGAGCCTAAGGGAGCAACACTGCCCTTATTCTCAACCACTGTGAACAACAACTAGGCCAAAATTAGCCGGAAAACAAGGAAATGTTCTTTCTGCTTTAATCGAGCCCAGAATAAAAGAAGAAACCCACTCAGAACTCATGAGTAACTCTGACTGTACTCATGGGTACTTTCATCTTCCGGCCTTCCGCTACCTTTCAGCTGAAGCACATGTTCTTGGCTGCATTACCTGAGTACATTAGTCAGCCTGTGTGCAAGAACAAGCAATGTAGACATTAAGATTTATGAATTTAATTAAAAATTAAACATTGTACTGCGATTTCACAATACAATGCTGTAGAGGAACAGTTCACCCAAATGTAGGTGAACATCTCATTCCCAACTCATATTCTACTTTCTTTCTTTTTTTTTCAGTGGAACACAAATGTAATTCTTTGCACAGCTCATGGTAGATAATTCACCCAAAAATGAATATTCTGGCATCATTTACTCACTGTTGTTCCAAAACTGTACATCTTTATTTCTTCTGTGGAACATAAAGGATGATAAACATTGTTCAATGTTCCATTGACAATAGAAGTCAATGGGCTTGTTTGCTTCCCAATGGTTTGGAACAACATGAGCGTGGTAGACATTAAGATTTATGAATTTAATTAAAAATTAAACATTGTACTGCGATTTCACAATACAATGCTGTAGAGGAACAGTTCACCCAAATGTAGGTGAACATCTCATTCCCAACTCATATTCTACTTTCTTTCTTTTTTTTTCAGTGGAACACAAATGTAATTCTTTGCACAGCTCATGGTAGATAATTCACCCAAAAATGAATATTCTGGCATCATTTACTCACTGTTGTTCCAAAACTGTACATCTTTATTTCTTCTGTGGAACAAAGGATGATAAACATTGTTCAATGTTCCATTGACAATAGAAGTCAATGGGCTTGTTTGCTTCCCAATGGTTTGGAACAACATGAGCGTGAGTAAATGATGATAGAATTTTCATTTATGGGTGGACTATCTCTTCTATTTGCTTTTTGTTTCTCAATCAAAACGTATTGTGTGACCTTAGAAGCTTTGGAATACAGTGAATGAGTTGTGTGGAAAATATGACATCAAACAGCATTAGAAAGACATGGGGGTGAGTAAATGATGACTGAATTTTCATTCTTAGGTTAACTACGCTTTTAATGGACAAATCCTCAGAGACATACTGCACAGTCTACTGCCTCTTGACTCCCTGAGGATTACACTTAAAGAAACACAATAGAAACACACACCTCTCTTCCTTCAGGGTGATAATCTTTTAAAAACCTGACAATAAAACCAGCACAAAAACATCTCTCGTTTCTCTATAGTGTATATTGAAAAGAGAAGTTTGAACATTGTGCTGACATGTATCTATGACTACAGCATGTGTGTGCCTGTCTGTGGCTACAGACTGATGAGGAAGGAACGTTGTACGTGTTATTTTGAGTATTACCAAACATTCAACCACAAGAGTGCAACAATTCTGACTGATACGATCACAGCAGGCTAAGCAGGCTGCCTGCAGCTCTGTATCACTTGATCACTAAAAAACTAAGCATCCAACCATTCACATCTAATACAGCTCATTGCATTCCCTGTAGGAAACAGCTGTGCTTGAAAGGCAGCAAAATTACAGTTTTAGGTTTTACACCACGTCTAAACCATTTGTGACATGACAATATTCCACAGACGAGCAATTAGTCTGCCCACACCAAATCATATTTTAAAATCCATTGTGCAGATTTTCACCAAAAATGTGTGCAAAAAGTATGCTTGCTCTGTTGACTATGACTGTTTCAAATGTAATGTTAATGCACTTTTATAAGATTGCTAAATGCTCTTTATAAAGACAATTCAATTTCCTACCTCACATAACTGTGCATAGAGTATTAATGATGAGTAACTATCAAGCAACAGGAACACAAGGAAAAGACGCTTTGTCACTCCAATGCAGGATGTGACTCAGGGGGTAAAGTTCAGGTGATAATTTACAACTGGCTCCGATTAGTTTATAATACCAACTGTGATTAACTGCAAAAACACACCCACAAAGCATGAACAACAGCATGTGACTTTGAAGAAAAAAGGAGACTGATAAAGAAAGGGGGGTATTAGGTGCCGATAAACAAACTGAACGTAGATGCCTTAATTAAGAAGTTAAACATGGATATTGATATTAATACATGCCATCCAGAGAGCTTACAAGGTCAGAATGGATTAAGGCAAAAAACAGAGCAGAAATAAATAGACACTAAAATAACTGGTGAGAAGCTAAAGTGTTTTACAAAAAAACCTTTAAATAATTAAAATACCTAAGAAAGCACTTGGTTACTTCTGAGATTCTGTTCCTTTTATAAATCAAAGCTAGTAGTAGAATGTGACATAAAATGAACTGGGAGATATAAGTTCACTGGGGATGTATCTCAAACAATCTGTCAGGAACACGTCAAATTTTTCCCCGAAAATATATTTCTGTACAGTAAAATCTAATTCTCATTACTTCAATGTGTCTAAAAATAAAGATACAGTGATCCTAAAAAAGTATTTTGACATAAACTCAAACAATCTGTCAGGAACACGTCAAATTTTTCCCCGAAAATATATTTCTGTACAGTAAAATCTAATTCTCATTACTTCAGTGACAAATGATACAGTGATCCTAAAAAAGTATTTAGACATAAATCACAATTAAAATGAATGAATTGCATTAGATATTAAAACACCAACTAAATCCTATTTGATATATAACAAAAACAAGCAGAAGGTTTTACAAAAAGAAGTTTGAAAGGTTTGAAATTAGAAGAGAGAAAAACTCCAGTGGCATTTATTTAAATGACATTTAGCTTGATCTTTTTTTGTTTTTTTTATGCTAAGAAATTAGTTTATCTTAAACTTTCTAAAAACTGTATATTATATAAATTGTATTTATACAAAATATATAGACATTACACAAACAGTACTTGCCAGTGTTAGGAGAAGCATCCAGGACGGATATGACGCACTTCATTTGGACTGTGTCCCCCGGTAACACATTGTTTGCTTCTGAATGAATGGATATGTTGAATACTGGACCTGCGTGAGAAACAAATATTTACGGTTTTAAAAGTCTACCTAGATTTCAGAGTCTTTAACTGGATGTTCATATTTGAGAGAGAGAGAAAGAGAGAGAGAGAGAGAGACAGAGAGAGAGAGCGAGCGAGAGGGTCTCCCAAATCCTATTGGTCTGCCTCGCTATCTACTGCCTAAATAGGCAAGTGTCTTTTAAGGCAGCACCTGAGAGAGAGAGAGTGCGAGAGAACGAGAGAGAGAGAGAGAGCGAGAGAGAGAGAGAGAGAGAGCGAGAGGGGCTCCCAAATCCTATTGGTCTGCCTCGCTATCTACTGCCTAAATAGGCAAGTGTCTTTTAAGGCAGCACCCTAATGGAAACTAAACCTCAAAAGTGACTGATTTGTAAAACTCTACATAGTGAACAACTCTATGTGCTACAAAAGAGAGATCTGCCTCTTGAATTGATTTCAAAAGTTTGCCGTTAGCATGTTGCTAAGCAAATGATGCAATATTGCACACAAAAATATGCAGCACACACAAATGTTGGGTACAATGGTCAATTTTAAAGGGGTCATATGATGCGATTTCAAGTTTTCCTTTCTCTTTGGAGTGTTACAAGCTGTAGAGGGCCTACAATAATGTACAGTATTTGAAAAATAATGTGTTTTTTGAACATTAAAGCATGTCAACATATTCTGTTACACCAAATACACAAAATAATGATCTTTAAAAAAAGCATCAAATGACCCCTTTAATTATTCTGAACTAATATTATAGATACATAACCATGAATACATATCAACAAATTATTTTTTTTAAGCTTTTGCTTGACTTGAAAAAGGCGTTTGCTAACAAGTGGCTAAATGGGACTAAAGGTTGTTGGGGACATTAAAAATAATTTTGCCGAACAGGTAAACATTTACTCACTAGTCCACAACCTTATTGTGTTTATGATCGTGCTTTTGCAAACTATTCTACATCAAACTTTCAGGGAAATTACTTTAAAAAAAAAGACTAAAAGAGTTGTGGGAAGCTTAGTGATTGTGACACTGAAGTCATGAGATCGTGGTGTAGTTCGTTTAAAGCCTACAATTAGCTTTTTACTTCTGGTGATTGTATTCCAGCTTCAAAATTCATAAAAGTTCAGTTCTGAACATTATCACGATGAACAAAGCATTTAAGAATCATAAACTTTTGCTGATCACAAAGCTTATGCTCCACAATAATCCAAAAGTCAATAGAAAACTGGAACCAAGGTGATGTGAACTTCTGGGTTGGCCTATAAAAATACGTCATCACTCCAGCACTCTACATATATTTCACGCATTTTGTCTGCTACCTGGGATTTATCATGTGAATTTGGCCTTAATTTAGCTTTTGGAACCAGCTTTCAGATCAGGAGCCTGTCTATGATGTTTTAAAAAGCTGCCTATGAACGAGAGAGAGTGACAGTGTCTCTGTAGGCAGCAGGAATCTGCCCTGAGGGAAAGACTATAGAGGTCTAGTCATCCAGAATCAGACAGAACGAAGGGACTACAGAATTAGAGTGTGTGAGAGGGTAACATGACCTCAGCTGTAAACATACCTACAGGCAATTCAGCATCATCCTTTTGAGTATTATGAGTCGTGTAGTTAGCATGATAATACCTGTGTGTACAAAGTCGATCTGAATCTTGTTGGACTCCGTACTGATGGCTTTGATCCAGTCTTGGGTCTGATCCCGTGTCCAGGCCGTGACGTCGCAATAATAGAACCCCCGATCTGTGACCTGGGCCCCATACAAACGGAAGCGGTACTCGAGTTGCCCGGTCTTCTCCAGAACCACGCTGTCAATGCGGCTCGGCTCGCTCCACTCCTCTAGCTGCAAGACTGAGTCTTGGCTAAGAGACAACACTTTGCGGGACTTGCCTCCCAAGATCTCCTCAAAGCGAATGAGCACAGAGTAGCCGGGATTCTTCAGGTTCTGACCAGTCAGCTGACAGCTCATCTCAAATGTGGATCCACCAGTCGAGGCTTCTCTCACACGATGGGCTGCTACTCGCAAAACTGGTACTAAAAAGATCACATAAATACTCATTAAACTATTGCAAAATACAGTTTGAGAACAATCAACTTTCGTCACAGAGTTTTACCTATGAAATATAATTTTGAGTGACTTTTAATATATTTATATCGGTTATCGGCTTGCAAAAATAAAGAGTAATCGGTTATCGGTATCGGCCAAAATTTTCATATGCATCCCTAATATTTATAGTTTCCAGGAGCTGCACAAATCATTTCTTTTTCCTATTTCACATGCACACATCAGTATCTGCTTAAGACCTCATATTTGGAGGCTCTGTAGTCAACTTTGAAAGAGATCTCTTGGATTTATTTGATGGAGATTTATTGGAAATCCCTCAAAAATGTATGAGGCTTCATCTGAACATCATCTGATCATATTTTGGTAAAGAATTGACCATTTTTAGGAGCAGCATCAAAACAATTATAGTAAATTAAGTTTCTAGATAACACTTCAGGGGTAATAAGCTGTTGGTAAAGTGACCAAAAAAAAGAGACCAAAATTGCCATCAGGAATGTTTAGACACTCCTCAATTAGTGTGCCAAATTTCAAATTTTTTCCATACAGTTCTTCCCTTCCAGAAATGGAAAACGAAGAACACTAACAGATTTAAAAGATGCCGTCACTCCTTATTAGGTGCTTGCCACCATGTACATTTTGTCAGTATCAGATATAGCTTCAGAACACAGCCTAAGTGAAATCAAGGGTGCAATGGAGAGTGTCCAGACCAAGACAGAGCGGCCATTGTGTGCTAAATATGCCTTCACAGAGAAGACGCCATCACAAACACAATTAAAGCCATTTACTCTAATTCCTTATTGAAAGCTGAAAAATGAGAGACATTGGAGACTTTCAAACATCAAGCTTTGATGCATGCTTTTTAAAACAGTGCGCTTAGTGATACAACTGTCACAGTTGCTGGGAGCACTTAGCTCATGGGGTAAAAATGAAATATCAGAAGAGTGACCGCAAATACTAAAAACAGTCTGGGGACAGTTAAGTAAAAGCCCGAAACATACTATTCAAAAATTTAAGAGGGCAAACTATTTTAGCTAGCTACACAAACTGTGTGGTTGATTTCGGAATGCAACACAAAATACGAGTTGCATTGCTGCAATGAGCAGACATTAGCATCAGCAGTCTTCTGTGTCCAATTTTCTCCTTGAGAGCAATTACGGTCAAGGTAGAGCAACCGTTTGAAGAGAATCTTGCGGATCCTTGCTAATTGAATAATAAAACATCTGATTTGAAGGAACAGGCATTTAAAGTAACTCTATCTCCTAGTTGTGTAAGCATAAAGAGCAGTAATGCAGTTCAAGAACATACATACTCTTAATAGGACCAAACACTTCAAAATGTGTTGGCCAAGCAGTCAGGTTTGCATACTCGCTTAAAGTATGCTTCTGGCTAAAGACTTCAGCAACATGTTGAAAGTGTTTCATGGCCAAATTTACCAAATTATATCTTACAGACCTAAAGGGAAGCTTCAGAAAGAAAAAGGCCCAAAATTTAGTGCTTACTCTTTGGTGTCCACTGAACAGTGACAGGCGCTGACTGGACCTCCTTTGCTTTTTCCCATCCACTTTGCGAAGCAGGCTTCCATGCTGTTACTGCACAGGAATAAGAGCCCATGTCTGCATCTCGAGTCTGAAGCATTCGCAGGACGAAGATGTTAGACTCTCTCCTGGTCACTGCTATGTCCCCACTGTCCAGCCTCTGCTGGTACTCACTGCTTGCAATAAGAGCTCCTTGCTCATTCACAGAGGCTATAGTGATTTTCTTCTGAGATACATCTCCAGGTGTGTTTGTAGAGTAAGACCAGGTCACGCCCAGGCGGCCATCTTGGAGGTGGAGGAGGTTGAGCACCTCACAGCGCAGTTCAGTGGGCTCGCTAGTGGACTGAGGGTTCAGAGAGGCTGTAAGGGTCACCTTGAATTGCAGCTCTGTGAGAGAGGAAGGGAACAAAGACTTAACATTTGCCTACACCTTTTCAGATGCATTTCCCACCCCATTGGTCAGCCAAACAGATAGTCCCACCTCAAACCCATACCACTGTTCAACATTCAAAGCAATGTTTTAATGACACCACATAATCACAGCATTTACACTTCATTACAGTAGTTCCTGCATTCTGTGTTGATATATTGAGATATACAGCATTTCAACAGAAAAAAAGTCCATCACCATCACATTAGACTAATTTCACAAACTTGTCTTGCAACTCCACAAGACACATTTTAATAGAGTCTCTGATTTAAACTTCAGTGCCAAAATTTGAGTTGGTATGTTAAACTAATTTAATACTGATTCTATGATTTATTTGATTCATCACTCAGTCATTACTGATGTCCCCACATTGCATTATTAGGATGCATTAAACTCATCAAAAGTGACAGAAAAAAACATATTTATTTTAAATGACTGCTGTTCTCTTCATCAAAGAGTAATAAAATGTATCACGGTTTCCCCAAAAATCCAGCACAACTGTTTTCAACATTGATGATAATAAAAAAAAAATATCTGCTTTTTTTCTGAAGGATCATGTGACACTGAAGACTGGAGTAATGGCTGCTGAAAATTAAGCTTTGCCATCAGAGGAATAAATTACATTTTAAAATATATTAAAAGAAAGCAATATCACTGTTTTTACTGTAATATTGTTTTTAATATAATTTTCTCTTCATCAAAGAGTAATAAAATGTATCACGGTTTCCCCAAAAATCCAGCACAACTGTTTTCAACATTGATGATAATAAAAAAAAAATATCTGCTTTTTTTCTGAAGGATCATGTGACACTGAAGACTGGAGTAATGGCTGCTGAAAATTAAGCTTTGCCATCAGAGGAATAAATTACACTTTAAAATATATTAAAAGAAAGCAATATCACGGTTTTTATTGTAATATTGTTTTTAATATAATACTTTTTTTTGATTAAGTAAATAATATAGCCTTGGCGAGCATAAAAGACTTAGAAAAAACGCATCAAAAACACACACAAAAACTTTTGAACAATAGTGTATGCATGTAATTGATGGATTGTTATATTTGTGTGTACATCTAAGTGATAATGATTAAATATAATTAATTTAGAGAAAATAAATATTTTGGGAAAACGTGTTGATTTTTAACTAAATTGTTTTATTTCTTGTTTAATGTGTTTTACTTCATGCATGAAACTTTCTGAATCTTGGCTCCAAATGACTGTTTTCTCTGCCTAAAAATAATCGCCCCTTCGAAGCCATTTCAGATCAAAAAACAAATATCAGAAGAATGAAAAACACTGAGATACAGTTGTTTCAGGTATATCATGCAGTCGTAGTGTCTGCAGAGGTATGGTAGCCGACCTAGTTTTGTAGTTTGTCTCTGGGTAGGAAGGGAAGGGCAAGGGTGCACATTCTCTCAATTTTCAGCTGTCATTGTTCAGGCTATGGTAAGCTCACACACACACAGGTCTGGCTTTGTGTATTCGACACCAGGCCAGCTCACTCACTGCCACTGCAGTCACACATTGTGCCCAGCTGTTGTGTACTTTGAGAAAAGACAACCTGCTTGAATGGTAAGAAAACACTGCTTTAGTTCTCTATTGTACTGTACTCCTAATGACAAAGAACCTGCAGTGATCAAATTAGTCATTGCAGATGATTAACCAGTTCCTCTACTCCATATCTAAATTGACTCATATCACACTATATAACATGCATGCACTTCCTCTAGCACTGCTGTGTCCTCAAACACAGACAGAAACATTTTACACAGACACATCTCACAAAACAACTGTCACTGGGATATAAAAGTGGAAAAAAAGCTTTAACAAAGAGGTCTAAGCCTTGTGCACATTGCATTTAGCAGCATCATGTAGCATAGCTTTGAATATCCTGCTACATGGAAACTCCCCAAGCTTAATTCACAGTGCAATTAGAATATGCAAAACACCGATTAACATTTAACGTTGAGGGAGAAGACTTCAAAAATAAAGCAGCATGTTGCACAGAAATCCTTGACACGATTCTATCACCAGCGGCAAACATGGGAAGAAAAATGAAAGAAAGAAAGAAAGGCAGCAAGGAGTGTGCTGGTGCTCTGCAACTGAACAGAGGCAGAACTCTTAGATTAACAGTTGTAATGTTTCAAAATGAGCCATCAGAATGAGAGACAGAGGAATGCCTCAGAAATGAGGCCTCAAGAGAGGAACTGGAAAGGAGGACTTTGCTACTGGCACTTTAAAGAAGCACATTCTCTTATAACAAAGCCAAATTAACCCTCTCAGATATGTTCTTTCCCCAATTACAGTCCATTCATACAAAACATTATATCACAGAATAAGACATTTCACGTCACTGTAATGTCTATAAGTAAAATGTATTAGTTATCCTTGGGTGAGACTGACATCTTGAATGTACATTAAATGTAACATTAGCAAAATTGCTGTTCATAACTATTATATGTTTTGGCGAACTGGCTAATTCGAATGAATTTGTGCGATCTCATTCATATGCTTTCACACTAGTCACATCAATAACTCATATGAAAACGTCAACTGTGAAAATTGTTGTTTACCCGTGAGACTGGGTTGTATGTTTTCAGTAATGACTCATTATTAATAATGAATTATCAGTCTATCAATTCATTATCAGTCCATCAGTCCTGACTGATGTAAAGTGACAAAATTACTGTTTCATTCATTGCTTTCATCTGCAATCCCTGAAAAATGTTGAGACCGGATAAATGAAAAGACATTTTGAAGCTTAGGAAAAAACAATTTGTAATAAAAAATATATATATATATATATATATATTTCCTGGAGTGTGACACCTCCACAAAACTGAAAGCATGTACAAAAGCAGATACAGGAGTAGAACTTTCTTAAGCTGAAGACACACCTCTTCTGCAAGCACTTAACTAATCCACAACCATAAACAAAGATACTTACTTCAACGGTATACCTTAAAAGTATACTTATCAATTTATATCTGCTCTAGCTTGTAATGTTTACTAGCTTATACTGCAGATATTGTTGGCTCTTTGCGCTGTTCCTCATTTGTAAGTCGCTTTGGATAAAAGTGTCTGCTAAAAGAATGATTGTAAATGGACCTGTTGGAAACAAAATAACTTATCAAAATAACTTTGAAACATCCTCCAGTGTGACATGCAAAACTAATCACATAACATGCCATTTTCATGACCTCATGTTGTACTTTTGTAGATTTGAAAATTTGTCACAACACAAGACCATTTAAAATGATAGAAAACAAACAGTTTGTCAGCTGCCTATACTGCCCAGCCCTACTTTTCATATGTAAAACCAAAAATGTCTTTTTCTCCTGCGATCATATGAAACTGCAAAGCCTGAGAAACTGAGTCTCCTTTCCCTTACATGAGTTGAGCTACTGTAACTGTCAAGCACACCAGGAAAAGAACTGGATCAATCATTTATAGACAAACAACAGGTTAGAGATTACCCACCTCCGCTGAAACCACAGTGAACTATGCACAGACACACAGAGTTAATTTACTCCTACACTGGACTGAACAAAAAGAAAATGGATTCAATGGAGGAGTCTTTAAAGGGGTCATATGATGCAATTTCAATTTTTGCTTTCTCTTTGGAGTGTTACAAGCTGTTCGTGAATAGATAAGATCTCTAAAGTTGCAAAGACTAAAGTCTCAAACCCAAAGAGATATTATTTATAAAAGTTAAGACTGGTCCACGCCCTCCTAAAACGCCTCGTTTAAACACGCCCCCACATGTCTACGTCACGATGTGGGAAGATTTGTATAACACCGCCCAAATGTTCACGCAAAGAAAGAAGGCGTAACTTTATTGTTGCTGCCACCGCCGACGCCATGTTGTGAAGACGCTGTGTGTTTCGAACATACTTTGTTTGGTCTTCCAAAAGAGGACACAACTAGAAATCAGTGGTTAAGTTGTATTTACAACACTGTTCCAGAACAGTTCAAACCAAATATTCAGATGTGTGCAGCAGGGCTGGGCGGTATATCGAGTTTGTACGATATATCAATATTTTCTTTATAAGCGATTTGATATGAGGCAATACTGTTTATATAGATATACAGTAGTTTGATACGAGCGCATCTGAAAATATAGCGGAGGACACGGACTGAGCTGCTGCGGAGAAAGTGCATAATCCAGTTTGTTCTAAACATGTGACAAACTTCATATTAAAGACTTTAAAAACTGGTAATACATCGTTTATAGTTTCGTTTCGGATATAAGTTTAAGCGGCTCGGCCCGTCATATGCTCGGACAGAAAGATTGCGTGTGCCGCTGACAGAGACACTAGGCTACTCGCGCTGTTTAATGTGTTTGAGATGTGCTGTCTTCCTGAAGGCATAACTTACATTTCACAGGTGTATTCTCCATTTGTAAATGTTAGAAAGCCATGGAAAAATTTCCATTTTTCTGAGAGAAGTGCATGAGCCTTCTGCTTTGGGATTCTCCACTAAACTTCTCCACTAGACTTGAGTGAACGAGCGCGCCAAACCTACAAGTAAGTCTATTTTTATGATAGTACTGACTGTAAAGTGATATTAATTTTTGCCCATATCGCCCAGCCCTAGTGTGCAGCGTATAAAGTATGGAGGACTGTTTCCTGATCCTGGTAGAGTAGACTACAATCGTGTGCCGCTGACAGAGACACTAGGCTACTCGCGCTGTTTAATGTGTTTGAGATGTGCTGTCTTCCTGAAGGCATAACTTACATTTCACAGGTGTATTCTCCATTTGTAAATGTTAGAAAGCCATGGAAAAATTTATATTTTTCTGAGAGAAGTGCATGAGCCTTCTGCTTTGGGATTCTCCGCTAAACTTCTCCACTAGACTTGAGTGAACGAGCGCGCCAAACCTACAAGTAAGTCTATTTTTATGATAGTACTGACTGTAAAGTGATATTAATTTTTGCCCATATCGCCCAGCCCTAGTGTGCAGCGTATGAAGTATGGAGGACTGTTTCCTGATCCTGGTAGAGTAGACTACAATGCCGGCTGTTCTGACTCACAGACTGTAAGTATGTTTTCATATTTAAATAATTTGCCACTGATGATTCAAAGGTGAGTTCTGAGCAGTGTAGAGTAGCGCTTGTTGTTTGTCTTTCTCCGATCACAAATGCAGACATGGTTTTATGTAAAAAGACAGTATAAGTCATTATAATCCGTAATTATGTCCCCACTGGATGCAACAAATGCCTCGTTTATACTGGGTTTTATTGGTGTTGTCTCATCGCGCCGGGACACGGCATCACAGTATGGTAGGTTCATAACATTTCCGTCACACGCTTGAGGTATTCGGCCAATCACAACACACTGGATAGCTGGCCAATCAGAGCACACCTCGCTTTTCAGACCGATGAGCTTTGTAAAAATCGACGCGTTTCAGAAAGATGGGGCATAGAGGAGAAACAATAATGTACAGTATGTGGAAAATAATGTGTTTTTTGAACCTTAAACCGCATAAACACATTTCATTACACCAAATACACAAAATAATGTTCTTTTTAGCAACATCATATGACCCCTTTAAATAAAGTCATTAAACTGGTTTTCATATTATAACTTACTAAAACACTCTGTCACCAAAGATCTGCTTTCCATTTATGAAGGGTGAAATGTAGTGCACTCAGATAGGGCAGCCAGTGACTCTGTTTGCTTGGTAAACTTCAAACATCCCTCACACATTGCAGTCTGGAGGCCGGTAAGAGGGTCAGAGATAACATCAGACCCAACGGCAAACGAAACTGACTCAATTACTCACAAACACACCGCTGTTAAAACTTTGTCCAGGGGTACTTTTGACAGCAGGCATCTAGTATTTTTTACATGGTTTAAAGGTGAAGTAAGGAAGGGCAGGGTAGAGTACTCTGTGAGAGAAAGTATGTTTGCACGTCTGAAAGTGTTTGGGACTTTCTGTTCCCTGAGGGAATTTCTGGTCTTGTGAGTATGAGATAGAAACCAAAACAAGTGAATACCTATGCCAGCAACTGTCATGCAACGTATCTCTCAGTTTTCCATGCATGTTGTGTTGTCAGTAAACTATATCTAGCAAAATCTAAGATGGTGTGATCTGCACACCAGAAGGAATGTGGCCATCCACATGTTATCTTGACAGCAAACGGGAGGACGGGGTGAAATAAATCAGAGAAGAATGACGGATACAGACCAAAACGATCACATTTATCGTATATAGTATGAACTCAGAAGACTCAGAAGGGCACAAGTCTGGATTATGGACTGCTTTTAACGATACTTTTATGGTACGCTTTGTCCTTTTGTAGATATACATTGAGCATCCTTAGACATTCCGACTTTGAATAGAATCAGTCATTGCCAATACTTGTAATCCCTCAGGGCCTCTTTACAACTTCAAGTCAAGCTGAGATTAAATGAACACATTTACTGAAGTGAGAGCCACATGAAAGAACTTGGACAGGCAGGAGTGCTTTTAATAAAATACTATAAAAAGGTCACAGCTGCAGTCCAAAAATCCCTTAGAGTCTGCTATCATTGTTCATAATGCTTCATAATAACAGGGACTTAGAAAGCAGCACTGTCTCCTGTCTGGTGTCTACAGGCAATAATTTATCTTACAAATCCCAGCATAAATTAAAAAGAGTTAAATAAATGGTTTCTGTAACCCAGACAACGGTGCTCATCTCAGGCTCAGATGGCAAACCTAAAGTACGTTTACTGACTTTTTAATGCGTATTGCTCACAAAATAGACATACCAGAGTGAAAAGAATGGTTTTAATGAGAAATAAAATAATTTAAATGTACCAAGCTGATAATGAGTGAGGTTTTAGAAGTCAGACAAACTCTCTTTGTCTACACTGCAGGCGAGATTACCAAATAAAGGAAACAATATCAACTTGTAAGTAATGTATGAGCGTATAATGTCAAGTTTGATGTTGAAGGTAGAACTGAGTCTATTGAGCATGCTCAGTTTGATCACTGACTCTTAGTTCTGCAAAACCTTTTGAGTCAGAACAAATCATCTTGTTTATAACTGCCACTATGGCTATTACAGTCTTTACTTGATTTGAGGATTAATGTTTTTATATTTAATATGGAATGGATTAATGAAATGTAAAAGCTATAAAGGCTAAGCTTGAACCTCATATTGTTACTAAGCATGGCCATTGGCACACCACACATCAATTTAATGTTTTGCTTGGTCAAAACATGGGGAATTATAACTTGCTTTAGAATTAAAGTCTAAAACATCTATTTAGTGTGTTTTTTTTAAGTGTGATTAGTGTTTCTTTTGGTTAGGTGTGTTCAATTATCTAAATGTACTTAACTACCGCTAAACAATTTTGAGTTTAGTAAACTTCAGAGCCATGCAGTTGTGTAAACTTCATTATAGTTTATTCAACCCTCTATTTAACTTAATGTCTTAATATACTTGTTGAGGAAGGATAATTTAACTTAAAACTTTCAAAAATTAGTTGGCACAACTGCAACTGCTAAAGTTGAGAAAAATAAAAAAAATGCTTTCCAATTGGTTGCTTTTCGTTTTTTCTTTTTTAAAACTGTATAACACCATCATTTCTACTGGCGAACTACATTACCCATAATCCAGAAGGAAAATCAACCAATGACAGTTGCTACTGCCATTGGAATGGAAATTGTGGTAAAAGTGTTCAGCGGTGTTTGCCTACTCCCATGAAATGTTGAGAATAATGAGAGTATTCATAGACTCTCAAACTATTAAGCTTTTTGCTTTGCTTTTTTTTGCAGGAGCTTATATTATTTATTAAAAAATGGATGGAGAAAAGAGGCAAGGCCACTAACTAAAAGGGGACATCATTGTTGCGCTCTATGTTATCTTACTGGAAATGCCATCACATCTTCTTCACAGTCTCAAGTCATCAAAAATGTAGAATAATCATATCTCATAATAGTACTGCACATTATAACAGAAGGCTACCACTCAGGAGCTCAACATAATACCAGCTATTTTTTAAAGCACAACCTCATAATCATGTTGCTGGTAATGGAGAAATCAGTGTCCCTATGTTTTGTGAATCAAGAACCATAATTGTAGTCACAATCTACTTGCATAATAAGGAATTGAGGAGAGAATGTGATGTGACTCACCTGTGGGTGTAACTAAAACCTCTCCCATTTCCTCAGACTTCTCAAGAATCTTACGCCAGTTTCTTCCTTCTTCACCCTGCCTCACCCACTCTTGGGCCATACACACATACTTCCCTTGGTCTGACGGCTTTGCTCTTTTCAGGACCAATCCATAAAAACCACCTCCACGAAGGTCCAACTGAAGTCCACCATCTGTGTAACGCTGAGTGTAGTGGCGTCCTACTTTGATCTTATTATCCGGCCCAAATGTCAAGATTTCCTCCAACGGGCTGCTCCCTTTCCTGATGGACCAGGTAACGGAGAGGAAGGTGTGCTCTGCAAAGCCCCGTGTTGTGTTGCATTGGAGTTCCACTGATTCTCCCTCAGACACCGCTGACTTGGGAATGGCTGGAGCCACCTTCAGACTGTCCCCGATCACTAGACATAACAAATGACACTTTAAAGCAGGCAGGAGAGGGGCTGAAAGATTTCAAATGTGTGTGATTTCTCACAGTCTGGGTTTAGATCAGTTATACTCGACAACCGTCCGACTGCTCAAAATAAAAATAAATAACAGAAAATAACCAAAAAAATAAAAGATAATTTCATTTGTTGCCACTAGTGCTACAAAAATGACACACTTAACCTTTAAAAAGAGAGCTGGAGTCAATACAAATCCAACATTAATAGGATACGATGAAGGCATTATACTGAATACATCTGATATTAAACTAAAGTTTGGGGTAAGTTAGTTTTTTTTTAAAGAAATTAATTATTTTATTCAGCAAGGACGCATTAAATTGATAAAAAGACATTTTGTAATGTTTCAAAATATTTCTATTTCAACTAAATACTGTTATTTTGAACTTTCTATTGATAAAAAAATGCTGAAAAAAATGCATAATGTTTTTGACAAAAATATTACACAACACAACAGTTTTTAAATTTGGATACATATAATAAATGTTTCT